>NC_136823.1:449740-545499 GCF_951394365.1 Tetrao urogallus | reverse complement strand
GGCCCCGGCCGCGACACCCAGGCCCCCCGCCCCCCGGGCATCGGCCGCGACGCCCGGGCCTTCGACCCCCCGGTACCCCGGCCGCGGCGCCCGGGCCCCCGGCCCCCTGGGCCACCCGGCCCCCGGCCGCGCCGCCCGGCCCCCCAGGCCCCGGCCGCGATGTCCGGCCCCTCGGCCACCCGGGCCCCGGCGGCGACGCCTGGCCCCTCGGCCCCCCGGCCCCGGCGCCCGGCCCCTCGGGCCTACGGCCCCCTGGGCCCCCCGGCCCCCGGCCGCGGCGACTGGACCGCCGGCCCCCCCGGGCCCCGGCCGCGACGCCCGGGCCCCCCGCCCCCCGGGCTTCGGCCGCGACGCCCGGGCCCCCCGCCGCGACACCCGGGCCTTCGACCCCCCGGCCCCCGGCCGCGAGGCCCGGCCCCTCGGCCCGGCCCCCCGGAGCCCCCGGTCCCCAGCCGTGACGCCCAGGCTTCCGGCCCCCCGGCCCACGGCCTCGATGTCCGGCCCCCGGCCGCGACGCCCCCGGGCCGCGGGGCCCCGGGCCCTTTCTGCAAAGCCGAAAGAAAGCCATCACGCACGTTGCGGCAGAAACACCAGCACAATATCAGCACATTACAGAGTCAGGAAAAGAAATGCTCACCGTCTCCAAGGATTTACACCGACAGAACAAACTCCACAGCAGAGAACCTTCCAGAAACAAACTCTTCCCCTGTGCCCGTCAGCCCTGAAAGGACCTCCAAGTGGGGCAGCCAGGCTCCGCCCCTTCCGGCCACGGAGCCGAATTGCCTTCAGCTGCGCTCCCAGGGCTGACCGGGTCCTTTCCTCAGCTCCTCCGTCAGGGGTTCAGGCTGTGATTCAACGCTTCTCATGCAGCAGAGCAAAGGAAAAAATACCAAAGCAAAGCTATCGATGAAATAAAAACAACAAAGAAAGCTTGCAGGATTCTAGGAAATAACAAAAATCCACAGGAAGCGATGCAGAAGGCAGGGTTATGTCTGCGTGTCTGTCTGAAGGAAACAGCTGCAGATGTTCAGTGCTGCTCGATGCACCCATTGCAGACAGCTGCACAGAACAGGGCTCCTGCAGCACTGACAGCTCCTGTCAGCTTCACTATTAAAGCAATCCGATAAACTTCCAACTCCGTATTCCACGTACTTTAAAGAAAGAAGCACTAAAGCTGGCAAACACACGATGGCTTCAGATAACAAACACCAAGTCAAATGGCACTTCAGGCAATAAGCATCCTTAAATTAGCCCACCTCTTTTGGTTTATCCAGAGAGGCTTCAAGTTCTTTCAGAACCCCGGGCCCCGGCCGCGACGCCCGGCCATGACGCCTGGCCCCAAAGCCCCCCGGCCGCGACGCCCGGGCCCCCCGGAGCCCCTGGCCCCCAACCATGACGCCCGGGCCCACGGCCCCCCGGGCCCCTGCCGCGACGCCCCCTGGACCCCCCGACCCCGGCCCCGGCGTCCGGCACCCCAGCCGTGACGCCCGGTCCCCCGGCCCCCGGCCGCGGTGACTGGACCCCCGGCCCCCCCGGGCCCCGGCCGCGACACCCAGGCCCCCCGCCCCCCGGGCATCGGCCGCGACGCCCGGGCCTTCGACCCCCCGGTACCCCGGCCGCGGCGCCCGGGCCCCCGGCCCCCTGGGCCACCCGGCCCCCGGCCGCGCCGCCCGGCCCCCCAGGCCCCGGCCGCGATGTCCGGCCCCTCGGCCACCCGGGCCCCGGCGGCGACGCCTGGCCCCTCGGCCCCCCGGCCCCCGGCCGCGGCGCCCGGCCCCTCGGGCCTACGGCCCCCTGGGCCCCCCGGCCCCCGGCCGCGGCGACTGGACCCCCGGCCCCCCCGGGCCCCGGCCGCGACGCCCGGGCCCCCCGCCCCCCGGGCTTCGGCCGCGACGCCCGGGCCCCCCGCCGCGACACCCGGGCCTTCGACCCCCCGGCCCCCGGCCGCGAGGCCCGGCCCCTCGGCCCGGCCCCCCGGAGCCCCCGGTCCCCAGCCGTGACGCCCAGGCTTCCGGCCCCCCGGCCCACGGCCTCGATGTCCGGCCCCCGGCCGCGACGCCCCCGGGCCGCGGGGCCCCGGGCCCTTTCTGCAAAGCCGAAAGAAAGCCATCACGCACGTTGCGGCAGAAACACCAGCACAATATCAGCACATTACAGAGTCAGGAAAAGAAATGCTCACCGTCTCCAAGGATTTACACCGACAGAACAAACTCCACAGCAGAGAACCTTCCAGAAACAAACCCTTCCCCTGTGCCCGTCAGCCCTGAAAGGACCTCCAAGTGGGGCAGCCAGGCTCCGCCCCTTCCGGCCACGGAGCCGAATTGCCTTCAGCTGCGCTCCCAGGGCTGACCGGGTCCTTTCCTCAGCTCCTCCGTCAGGGGTTCAGGCTGTGATTCAACGCTTCTCATGCAGCAGAGCAAAGGAAAAAATACCAAAGCAAAGCTATCGATGAAATAAAAACAACAAAGAAAGCTTGCAGGATTCTAGGAAATAACAAAAATCCACAGGAAGCGATGCAGAAGGCAGGGTTATGTCTGCGTGTCTGTCTGAAGGAAACAGCTGCAGATGTTCAGTGCTGCTCGATGCACCCATTGCAGACAGCTGCACAGAACAGGGCTCCTGCAGCACTGACAGCTCCTGTCAGCTTCACTATTAAAGCAATCCGATAAACTTCCAACTCCGTATTCCACGTACTTTAAAGAAAGAAGCACTAAAGCTGGCAAACACACGATGGCTTCAGATAACAAACACCAAGTCAAATGGCACTTCAGGCAATAAGCATCCTTAAATTAGCCCACCTCTTTTGGTTTATCCAGAGAGGCTTCAAGTTCTTTCAGAACCCCGGGCCCCGGCCGCGACGCCCGGCCATGACGCCAGGCCCCAAAGCCCCCCGGCCGCGACGCCCGGGCCCGCCGGAGCCCCTGGCCCCCAACCATGACGCCCGGGCCCACGGCCCCCCGGGCCCCTGCCGCGACGCCCCCTGGACCCCCCGACCCCGGCCCCCGGCCGCGGCGTCCGGCACCCCAGCCGTGACGCCCGGCCCCCTGACCCCCGGCCGCGGCGCCCGGGCCCCCCGGCCGCCAACGCCCGGCCCCCCGGGCCCCGGCCGCCATGCCCGGACCCCCGGCCACCCGGCCGCGAACGCCCGGCCCCCCGGAGCCCCCGGGGCCTGGCCGTGACGCCCGGGCCCCCGGCCCTCCGGGCCCCTGCCGCGACCCCCTGGACCCCCTGACCGCCGGCCCCCCGGCCGCGACGCCCGGGACCCCGGCCCCCTGCCGGGACCCCCAAGCCCCCGTGCACCGGACGCAACGCCCGGCCCCCAGGCCCCCCGGCCCCCAGCCGTGACGCCCGGTCCCCCGGCCCCCGGCCGCGGCGACTGGACCCCCGGCCCCCCCGGGCCCCGGCCGCGACACCCAGGCACCCCGCCCCCCGGGCATCGGCCGCGACGCCCGGGCCTTCGACCCCCCGGC
This sequence comes from Tetrao urogallus, assembly GCF_951394365.1. Classification (NCBI taxonomy): domain Eukaryota; kingdom Metazoa; phylum Chordata; class Aves; order Galliformes; family Phasianidae; genus Tetrao; species Tetrao urogallus. The sequence continues at coordinate 542,029 of NC_136823.1, read as the reverse complement.
ACCCCGGCCGCGACGCCCAGCCCCTCGGCCCCCCGGGCCAGGCGGCGACGCCCAGCCCCCCGGAGCCCCCGGCCGCGGCGCCCGGGCCTACGGCCCCCTGGGCCCCCCGGCCCCCGGCCGCGGCGACTGGACCCCCGGCCCCCGGGCTTCGGCCGCGACGCCCGGGCCCCCCGCCCCCCGGGCTTCGGCCGCGACGCCCGGGCCCCCCGCCCCCCGCCGCGACACCCGGGCCTTCGACCCCCCGGCCGCCGGACGCGACGCCCGGCCCCTCGGCCCCCGGCACCCCGGCGGCGACGCCCGGCCCCCCGGAGCCCCCGGTCCCCAGCCGTGACGCCCAGGCTTCCGGCCCCCCGGGCCCCGGCCGCGGCGCCCGGGCCCCCGGGCCCCGGCCGCGATGTCCGGCCCCCGGCCGCGACGCCCCCGGGCCGCGGGGCCCCGGGCCCTTTCTGCAAAGCCGAAAGAAAGCCATCACGCACGTTGCGGCAGAAACACCAGCACAATATCAGCACATTACAGAGTCAGGAAAAGAAATGCTCACCGTCTCCAAGGATTTACACCGACAGAACAAACTCCACAGCAGAGAACCTTCCAGAAACAAGCCCTTCCCCTGTGCCCGTCAGCCCTGAAAGGACCTCCAAGTGGGGCAGCCAGGCTCCGCCCCTTCCGGCCACGGAGCCGAATTGCCTTCAGCTGCGCTCCCAGGGCTGACCGGGTCCTTTCCTCAGCTCCTCCGTCAGGGGTTCAGGCTGTGATTCAACGCTTCTCATGCAGCAGAGCAAAGGAAAAAATACCAAAGCAAAGCTATCGATGAAATAAAAACAACAAAGAAAGCTTGCAGGATTCTAGGAAATAACAAAAATCCACAGGAAGCGATGCAGAAGGCAGGGTTATGTCTGCGTGTCTGTCTGAAGGAAACAGCTGCAGATGTTCAGTGCTGCTCGATGCACCCATTGCAGACAGCTGCACAGAACAGGGCTCCTGCAGCACTGACAGCTCCTGTCAGCTTCACTATTAAAGCAATCCGATAAACTTCCAACTCCGTATTCCACGTACTTTAAAGAAAGAAGCACTAAAGCTGGCAAACACACGATGGCTTCAGATAACAAACACCAAGTCAAATGGCACTTCAGGCAATAAGCATCCTTAAATTAGCCCACCTCTTTTGGTTTATCCAGAGAGGCTTCAAGTTCTTTCAGAACCCCGGGCCCCGGCCGCGACGCCCGGCCATGACGCCTGGCCCCAAAGCCCCCCGGCCGCGACACCCGGCCCCCCGGGCCCCTGCCGCGACGCCCCCTGGACCCCCCGACCCCGGCCCCTGGCCGCGGCGCCCGGGCCCCCGGCCCCCTGGGCCACCCGGCCCCCTACCGCGGCGGACGAGCCCCCGGGCCCCCCGGCCGCGGCGCCCGGCACCCCGGCCGCGACGCCCGGGCCCCCGGGCCCCTGCCGGGACCCCCAAGCCCCCGTTCACCGGCCGCAACGCCCGGCCCCCAGGCCCCCCGGCCCCCGGCGCGGCACCCGGGCCCCGGCCGCGAACGCCCGGCCCCCGGAGCCCCCGGGGCCTAGCCGTGACGCCATGGCCCCCGGCCCCCCGGGCCCCTGCCGCGACCCCCGGGCCTCCGGCGCCCCGGGCCCCGGCCGCGGCGCCCGGCCCTCCGGCCCCCGGCCGCGGCGCCCGGGCCCCCGGCCCCCTGGGCCCCCCGGCCCCAGGCCGCGGCGCCCGGCCCCCCAGGCCCCGGCCGCGAATATTTTGGAAAAAAATATATCGAAGCCTTGTAATGACAACATATTCTCATGGCAACTGGGCTTATTAGCATCTTAGTGGATATTCTTTTTCATGTATTTTATTATTTTATTTACCTGAAGTATGCCACCCATTTGAATCTCAGAGGCCATGCATTAATCTACAGCTACCATCTAAACTATCACAAACTGCTGTTCTGAATACTGATTGTTCAACAGTGTTAAGCTCAAGGAGCAGATCAATGCAAAGAATAGATTACTTTGTATTATATTTAGTTACATCAATATGTTACATCTAGCATTCACTGTGCACTGCTGTGACTTTCTGAAATATCTGTAACATTCCAGTTATTTACAGTGACTTTGGATTCTTATTACATATAGTGAGTAAATACTATCATGAAAATTCTCCCAATATCTCTTCTGCATTCATCTGTCATGCTTTTGCTTGCTGTCAAAAAATCACATGGAATGTTTATAAAGGATGTTATGTGCTGAAGACACATAAATTATTTCCTTCCATGTAACAGACATGCACACCGACAATTGATTCCTGAGAAGACTATTGACAATAAAATAAGTATTTCACTGAAATAAAACCCAATGCATGTTCAAGGTTTACAGACATTCTATTAGATATAATTCCATATAAAAATGAATTCACACTGCTAAATTTTCAGATGCGGGAAAAAAATTACTGAATGTTTGTGGAGATTTTAACTGGTAGCAAAATACAGGTAGAAGCCCAAAAATTACTTCCTAAGCAATTCCACATTATCTTCAAATCCCTTACAATCTTTCATTCTTATTTTTTAAAAGACAAGTAGTACATTTTTCAGTCAAATTAACTTCATTGGTTAGGTATTGTTAAACTCATATTCAGTGCACTGAAATGTTACAGTCTGCAATAACTTGAAACAGAACTCTATTTTAACCGTATCTAAATGACATTATTGCAAGAAAAAAAAATTAAGTCAAATTGTTGCTCCACCATCAGGGTTTAGGTAATAACACATGACTATTTATAATAACAATAACAATAGTTGTAAAAAAATTCTACAATCTGCACTACTTCTGGGCTAGGAAGGCAATCTCTGTATCCAGTACAAGAATTTAGGATCAGCCTATTATTTTTATACCATGATTTATACTACCGTCATTCAAATCCTGAGCAAAATAAAACTTAACTTCTTACTTTGGCCTCTACCATCCGAAGAAAATAATTTATTTTGCTCTCAGTCATGGTATATGCACTGACACCGAGCACATTACTGCTGTTCTTTGCTCAGTTCATACACACAAACAGAAATAGCTTACAGTACATTTTAGACATAATGGCAGCGTAACACCAGCAGGGATTGAACTTGTGATACCTAACAAAATCACTCACTTAAATTAAAATATTTAGCTCTTTTATCCAAGACTGGAGCAGACCATACCATATGAATTACACAGTTACTATTAGTGCTGTAAAAATACTGCACTGGGAATGATCTTTGCGTAGATATATTTCTATAGGACTTTGGTTTACAACCTCATTCATGTAGGAGACTAAGACACTATGCTGCTGTTAGAGAAAACAGATTTATTGTTCACAAAGAGGTACTGCAGAGGAATGTTAAAGTCACCTTTAAATCAGTACTATTAGAGAAATGTAAATTAAAATCTTGTGGCAAAAGTTATTCCAGGTAATCATAATAAAATAAATTAGCTATCAATTCCAAATAATGTGCTCTATCTTTTCACTAGTAAAACATTTCTGATTGCTTACACACTGAATAGAAAGAAAATGTCATCCTTAAAAACAAAAAACAAAAAACAAAACAATTTTCCAATAATGACCTAGTTCAACGAAAAGGAAAAGGAAAAGGAAAAGGAAAAGGAAAAGGAAAAGGAAAAGGAAAAGGAAAAGGAAAAGGAAAAGGAAAAGGAAAAGGAAAAAGGAAAAAGCTGGACACTACTCTGAAACGTGGACACTCTCAACTCCTTGGTGCCAGATGGATTGCACCCTGGAGTGCTAAGGGAGTTGGTGGATGTGGTTGCCAAACCACACTCCATCATCCTTCAACAGTCCTGGCTAACTGGGAATGTCCGGGTGGACTGGAGACTGGCAGATATGAAGACCATCTTCAGAAAGGGCCAGGAAGATGATTCTGGTAGCTACAGACCTATCAGTCTCACCTTGGTGCCATGGAAGGTCGTGAAACGGATAATCTTGGGAGCCACCATGGATCAATTAAAGGTCAGCCATGGGATCAGGCCCAGGCAGTATGGGTCTATGAATGGAAGATCCTGTCCGACAAACCTGATTTCGTTCTATGACAGGGTGACCTGCTTAGTGGATGAAGGTAAGGCTGTTGATGTGGTCTTCAGTAAAGTCTTTGACGCTGCCCGCCACAGCATCCTCGTGGAGAAGCTGGCTGCCCATGGTTTGGATGGGCATTCGCTCTGCTGGATGAAACATTGGCTGGATGGCCGAACTCAAAGAGTTGTGGTCAGTGGAGTTCAATCCAGTTGGAGGCCAGTCACGAGCATTGTCCCCCAGGGCTCTGTTCTAGGGCCGCTTCTATTTAACATCCTGATTAATGATCTTGATGAGGGGATGAGATGACTTACCCTCAGTAAGTTTGCCGATAACACCAAGTTGGTAGGGAGTGTTGTTCTGCCAGAGGGAGGAAAGGCATTACAGAGGGACCTGAATCGATGAGCCAAGGTAAACTGTATGAGTTTCAATAGAATCAAGTGTCAGGTCCGGCATTTTGGTCACAACAACCCCAGGCAACCCCAGGCTTAGGGAGGAGTGGCTGGAAAGCTGCCTGACAGAAAGGGACCTTGGTGTGCTGATGGACAGTTGGCTGAATATGAGCCAGCAGTGTGCCCAGGTAGCCAAGAAAGCCAACGGCTTGTATCAGGAATGGTGAGCATTTGAAATCTGTAAGTAAACCAGGAGATGATTAGACAAGCTGTCTGGAATTTGAGGACAGTCAGTTACTGATAAACCATGATGACAGATAGCCAACAATGCTTTCAAAATATCAGTGTGCTTTCAGAATTGTTTTCAGGCACAATATTTCTAAAGACCTATTCTTATGTTTCTTGTCTGTCACACTGGTACTTGTAAAATGCTATTGAGATTGTGGTTTGCAGCCTTTAACACATCAGCTAACATAATTTCGTACTATATAACTAATATGCATTTAATTTCTGCTTAATGCCTTTGAATTACAGTAATAGCACTGAGGACCATTACTGCTGATGGGCACAGAGGCCGGACACATGGGCAGCATGAAAGAAATATAATAGATGTATGGGCTTACTTAGCTACTGTCAAGTGCAGAGACACTACGATAAACATTAAACTTTACATGAGTACCAATCTAACGTTTTAGTCCATGTTAGTGTAAATAGCAACTGCAAAGTAGGTTATGTAGAAGATCTGTGCTTCAGCTTTTTCACATTTCTCTAGCTGCATGGATAATTAGACTTCATGCAGGTTGAACATTGGATGGTAGAATGATCTTGGTAGAACTTAAGTGGCCTTTTGTCCCCTGACTAATGGAAGTAGGCTTTTAAAACAGCTCAATGAAAGGCATGAACTCATATTTCTACATCCACTAATACAGCATAATAGACAATTTCTATTTATTTTTTTAAATTGCTGTGATACAAAATGTGCCTCAAAGTACAGTTAGTAAATCTTCAGGCAAGCTTGGAGAAATTTAACACATATATAATACATGATGCATACAAAACAACACAACGTCTTGTGAAGCATTAAAACTGGACTTTGACTTCCATTCATTTTAATACTGTTCAAAGAAACATTAAAAAACAATTAAAGAGTGACAGTAAACATGAAAATGAGGGGATGACTTCAGGAATGTAAGCAAGTACCTTTTCTAATCACAGCTAGACAATTCTGATGAATTCTTCATGCTCTCTTTTTTCCTGTGATCTCAGTTCTGTTTAAGCTAGCTAAATATCAAGTAATCATTGAATCTGAGCAAGCTCTACTAATTCAAGTGAAGAGTTATACAACGACTACTGTACCTGTTACACTGAGTAATGCATTCTTATATGGCAGTATATGGGAAGTTTCTGTGAAGAAGAAACCAAATTCAGCACTCGTATTAAGTAGCTCAAATGTTCAGCGAAGACTCAGTATAAGAACATTTGCATATACATTTACCATTCCTTTAAACAGAGAAAATTAATATTAGGAAAATGATGTTCTCAACCTCCCTTTATTTTTGTATTTGATCTTCAGAAAACTAACACTAACTCTTTCTGTTATCGTAACTCCAACTCACATATTTCACAGAGTCACAGAACTGTAGGGTCTGGAAGGAATCTCTAGAGATCATCTAGTCCAACTTCCCTACCAAAGCATGCTCCCTTGACCAGGTTGCACAGCTAGGCATCAAGGTGTGTCTTGACATTTCCAGAGAAGGAGACTCCACAGACTCTCTGGGCAGCCTGTTCCAGTGCTCCATTACCCTTACTGTCAAGAAGTTCTTATGCACATGTGTGTGGAACATCCTGTGCTTCAGTTTGTGGCCATCTCCCCTTGTTTTATCACCAAGCACTGTTGAAAAGAGCCTAGCCTTGTCTGTTTGCTTTCCTCACCTTAGATATTTATAGGCACTGACCAGATCCCCTCTGAGTCTTTTTTTCTCAAGGCTGAACAGCCCTAGGTCGCTCAACCTTTCCTCATAAGGAAGGTGCTTCAAGCCTTTTATCACCTTTATGGCCCTCCACTGGACTCCTTCCAGGAGATCCCTGTCTTACTTACCTGTTTCACTTTATGTCTTTGCTAAAACAAGCAACCTAACAATAATAACAGTAACAATGACAACAACAACAACAGTAATTATAACAACAGTAATAATTCAACATAGCAAATGTTGCACTTACCATATATAAGGCTGGGATGCAGTTCTGCATATACTGGAAATCTCACTTGCATCTTGCCTTCACAAGATTTCCAGAATTTTAGAATAAATATGGCAGCATAAACTCAGTTGAAGAATTCAGGAGGAATTTCTGATGCTACAGTAATATTCCCACAAGACAGTCAGGATATCATCATTATTTTTAATGAATATTCATATTGAACTTCCAGCTCACAAAAGATGCTATCATTATTTCTTGAAAGGTGGTGGGTTTTTAAATATATTATGACACTTTTTTCCTTTCAAAAGATGTACTTATAAAAATATCTGCATTATTCAGTTCTGATCAGATCCATATGAATACTGTATGCATAATTCCACTCTAAAATAGAAGTTTTCCAGTAGTATAAACATATCATTCTGAAGAGGAATTAGATACAGAAAATAAAATACAATCAATGTTGAGAACTTACAGAAGTGCAGATAAACAAGTGCTCATGACGTTTTTCAACAGATGGTTAAAAAAATCAGAATAGCCTTCTAGATTTTCTCTTCTAGGTTCAGAATATACAATTACAGTTTTTATAATTCAAACTGAGAAAAATGTAGAATCAAGAAGGCTTCAGCAGATCAACAATCATCCTTTAAAATAATTTTGCAAACACATAAAAGCATTTTATTCAAACTTAGACACAGTTCCAAAAATCCTTTTTTTTCCCCTCTCTGTAATCATATATACTTGTTTATTTGCTAAAAATCAAACAGTGGATTTTTATTTATTTATTTTTTTCCCAGTGAATGACATAATATTATTGTTTCTTCTTTGGCTTTGAAGTACTATTCAGAATTGTAGCCAGTGTCAACAGCTCCTCTAATTTCAGGTCGGAGGTTTCTTATTCTCTGGTCATCACTCACAGCTATAATTTGAGAATACTTCCCTGCCCTCCATTGAGTCCTTTTAAAGCACTTCAGGCAAGTGCAGTAAAGGAAGACAGAGTTAGTACAGTTCAACCATGAATAGATTTTCATTCTTGTAATACACTTGGGATGAGAGAGCAGAAGATGACAGTGACCCAAGTAGCAATCACTAACTAGCATTAGTTTACAGAAGAAAAAAATAAAAAATAATAATAATCATAAAAAAAGAGAGAGATCAGTACAGGAGCTTAACCAGAAAGGTATCTTACGCAGACCTTGGAAGTTGGAAATCAGTAAGTAACAAGAAATCCAGTACACTTGAGAGTAGGAAGAGAGTTGCAGGGATGGTGGTGATACAACTGGATATCTTATATTGTGATGAAGGCTGAGCCTCGGGAAAATCTAAAATAATTCCTTCTTTTATCCATAGGACTTCAGGTTGATTTAGTGATATCAGAATGGATATAAAAGGCAGCAGGACTAAGATTCCATCGGGAACAATAAATCTTATATGTACTGCTTTTCCAGTTCAACTTCAAGTATCTTCAATTAATAGAGTGTAAGGAGAGGAGAGTCAGTTAATTCATTTTTATGTCATTAAATCCATTGTCCTGAAAAACAACTGAAAATAGTGTGTAAGCAGCCTTACCTTCATCGTGTCTTCAGGTTACAGAAACCAGATTCAGTAACTAAGACAAGGAACATTTATATGACCTCTAATGCTTCTGCTTAGGTCAGCGTAGGATAGATTTGTACAGGCAGGTTCTGTCCTTCCATCTGCAATATAAAGGAGTTTATTCTTCTCTCAAACAAATTCCATTGTATGTACTTTGATGAAGCAGGTAAAATAAAATTTGTCTATTTTTTCTGCCAGCTCTCTGAGGTAGTGTATTAAAAGCTGTTGCTTCTCCTCACAGACACTGAATCAATTACATGGATTTCTCTATTTTGCTGCTGAGAGGTTACAGATCAGTAGCACTATGCTGTTCACTGATGTCGGAGTATCAAACCCTCATTTCAGAAGTTTTCTGATGACACAGCATTAGTATACAGCTCCCAGAAAGCTGAAATAACTCAGTACTCAGTAAAGTATCACACATGCTTGTGTTTCCAAGTCAAAGAAATAATGTGTGTGTATCTTAAAGCCAAGCAGCAGCTTAGTTACGTATGTTTTCTTGGGACAAATCAAATTTCAGTTATTTTAACATGCTTAATAGAATTGTTTCATGTAAAATTCATTTATCATAAATACTATATTTCAAAACAGTGTGCGAACAGTACAGTGGATACTATTTTTGTAGTGTTATGATACAGTTAGGTAGTCAAAAAAGTTAGTTACAAAAAAGTAGGCAAAATATCAAGAAGGAGAATTTTTTTATATATATATTTCAGTGTCTGCTGAAGTGAAACAGGGAATTTCTTTCAACTTTTATTGTTTTTGGATTAAGGTTCTGCAAAAAGAAGCTCGTTAGCCAAGCAGAATGTGTGATACTGATATACTGATTCAGGTAGGTGCTATAAAACCTACCTACAGAATTGCTGTTAATAGAACAGAGAGAAAATCGTGATCCTGTTTTAACTTTGGTTAAGAACATGTGTACCTTGGAATCAGCTACCTATTAGTGTCTGCAAAGATGAAAACATCTCTGTATGTTTATAAATAATATATAAATTAAACACTTTTTTTTTTTTTTTTTTTTTTTTTTTTTAGAGAGAGAGAAAGTGTATGGCAACTGGAGAGAGGAAGATATTATCAGAAAAAAAACACCCAAACATTTATCTCTGATTCTAATTATAGATATAGATCCTTAAATTTATACTTTAAGAACTGTGACCAATGTTTCAAAGTGCCTAAACTCTAGAAATATTTCGGTGATCTTCGGTTAGCTCAGTGTTAACTGGTTCATACCAAAATTAAATGCAAGAAATAAATATCTTTGCTGGGTAACTTATATTACTTGAGTTTAGTATTATCATAAAATTACAGAATCTTCTGAGTTAGAAAGTCATCTAATCCAACTCCCTTGAAATGAATATGAACAAGTCGCTCAGAGCCTGGGCCAGCCTGATCTTGAATGTCTCCAAGGACAGGTGATCCATCTACCACCTCTCTGGGTGATTTCTTTCAGTGCCTCACCACCTTCATAGTAAAAAAATACTTCTTTGTATCTAATGTGAATTTATCCTTTTATATTTTAAAACCATTTACAGTTGTCCTATCGCAACAGACCTTGCTGAAGAGTCTGTCCTCTTCTCCTTATAGCCCTCCTTTAGATACTGAAAGGCTACTATCACATCTCCCCAGAGCCTTCTCTTTTCCAGCCTGAACAGTCCCAGCTCTTTCAGCCTGTCCTCACAGGGGAGGTATTCCATTTCTGCTCATGCTCTAACAGATCCATGCCTCTCCTGTACTCGAGAACTCCACGTCAGGATGGACTACTCCAGATGTGGTCTGACCAATGCAGAGCAGAGGGGCAGGATCATCTACCTTGACCTGCTGACCACCATTCTTTTGGTGCAGTCCAGGACAGGAGTGGCTTTCTGGGCTGTGAGGGTACACACTGCTAGTTCATGTCCACTTGCTATTGACTAGTATCCCTATGCCCACTGTGGCAGGGCTGTCCTCTGTCCTTACATCCTTCAACTTGTACTGATACAAGGGGTTGGTTGCCATTACCCATGTGCAGTACCTTGCACTTGGATTTTTTGAACCTCATGAGCTTCTCCTTGTCCCACTGACAAAGGCTGTCTAAGTCTCTCTGAGTGGCATCCCATCCCTCAGTCATCTTGACCTCATCACATAGCTTGTTGTCATCCACAAACTTGATGAGAATGTACTTGATCCCACTGTCAATGTCACTGCTGAAGATACTAAAGAGCATTGGTCCCAGTACTGACCCCTGAGGAGCACCACTTGTTACTTTCTCTAGCCAGACATTGAGCCAATGACCACCACTCTCAAGGTATGACTAGACTAAACTTTGTTCATCAGTCCACCTTTCAAATTTTGAATTTGAAAAGAAGGATATGATGGGGACTACGTCAAAGTCTCTACTGACATTAAGATAGATGACATCAAGCATTTTCCTCATCCGCTGAGGTAGTTATGCCATCATGAAATCCACTAATTAGCTTTTCAAAATTAGTTCTTATTTGTAACACTGAACAGTATAAATTGTATTTTCTTTACATAGCAGTATCTAATAGCTTTTCCCTGAAATCAGCTTGTTTCTGAAGAAACAAAAATTGGATTCGCTACTTTTGAACATTTTATATTTTTCCTTTGTCAAATCCTAACCATTTTAAGTGCATAGGTTTTCTTCAGTTTTGTTTATTTTGCGGGGTAATTTGATAAATGAATGCATATTCTGTAAAGCAAACAAGTGTCTGGCAGTTAGTACATAGCATGATAACAGAACTGCTCTTTGATTTGCGTAGTAGTGTTCCTGTTAAAAATTCTGCTTGCCAGTCTTTGAGATTAAATTCTTTTATATAGAATGAGTGTGTTAAGTCAAATTGTGTGAATCTGCCTAAACCACTTTCTTCTTGTATCAAGCAGTCTCAGAATTCTATAATAATCCTTCCTTCCTAAAACTTTGGAATTGTTTTTTAGACACAGTCTTTATTTCTGTGTTTAATTGTTACAATATCAATATGTCTTATGTACTTTGATACATTCAATAAAGTGCACTAGCACAGCAAAATATCATGGCTCAGTATTAACTGATTCATAGCAAGCAAAGAAATATATTTCCAAGAATAAATAAGAATTGTATTTTTTTTTTTTAATTGTCAGCAATACCTGTAGACAGTATCTTCCAGAACTAACAATGCAAAGGCAGATATACATATGCAATAATAACACCAAAAACAAGACCACTACTGTGCTGTAATTAATAAGTCATTCTCTTCTAGGAGGCAGTTCTTTTGTTTATTACATAATCCTAGAATGCAATAAAATAGCAAGTATCAACTAGTAACAGTGTTACACTATCTCCAGCTCTAAAATTAGACTCCTTATCTGGTTTGGACTAACGGGCTTACAGCAGGTCAGAAAAAGACTCGTGTAAATACTAAGGACAGAGAACTGTCCTTACAACTCCCCATACAACTTGCCCACATGCGTGGGGCACAAACCCCATTTTGGGGGCAATGACTCACACCCCCCGTCACAGCCGTGCGCCGAGGGCACCATCACCCCCCTGTGCACAGCCATCAACCTGTCCCAGGACTCCACGCACCCCACAGGCATCCCTGCCCCCATCCTCAATCCCATGGTGACATCAGCATGGACTGAATTGGGGCAGGGGATGTGGGGGGACTTGAGACATGAGGGGATGTGTGGGGACGCAGGGACATGTGAGGACATGGGGGGACACGGGGTGGAGGTGTGGGGTCAGAACTGCAGAGGTGAGACGAGGTGACACGTAGAGGTAACACAGGGAGGTGGCAGGCCGTGCCAGGAGGTGCCGGTGCCATTTGAGCAGCACTGCAGGGCAGATGAGCAGCACCAGCCCAACCTGGGGGTGATGGTGACACTCCAGGATGTGGAGATGCTATTGGTTTTCAAGCAGGAGTTCGTTATCTACACATAATACTGCACTTGGTTGTTTGTGTTTTAGTTTTTTTTTTTTTGTTTTTTTTTTTTTAAAGTCAGTGATAGTATGCAGCCTGATCCCATGTCTTTGAAAAGTGCGGTTTAAGGATTGTCAGCTGAGAACAGCAGCAGAACATGGGGTCGTCACAGGGGGAAGGCACAGGGAAGGAAGCGAGGAAAGAAAGGAGAAAGCCTGAAAAAGGAATGGGGAAGGCACAGGGCAAAGGAAAGGGCAAGACATAGGGGAATGAGGGGCAAAAGGGCAGAATAGCTGTAGAGCAGCCTAAAAAGCAGCAAGAAGCTCTGGGAGGACTGTCAAGGGCCAGATTCTGTATCAGGTGTGTATCTGTGTGCATATGTTGCCATTACCTGCTTTGGTCAGGGTTCTTGTCAGTTCTGAGCTCCTGCAGTGGGAAGAGCTCGAGCAACTGGTGCAGTCGCTGCAGACCTGTGCGATGGGGGAGTGCTTGGTAAGGACAGCCCTGCAGCCCTCAGCTGGACAAACTTGCTCCATGTGCCCAGACTGGGAGCTGCACAGTGCCCGGCCGCACTTGTCCAGCTCAGAGCCCGCTGCCTGCAGCTGCATCTTTGCTTCCTTCCCTCCTGCCCAGAGCCTTGAGGGTGCTCCCACAGTCCCCTGCCCACCCCCAGAATGTCAGAGAAGACAGCTGGCAGCGAGCTGCAGGAATCCCAGCACCCTGTTTTCCTTCTGCCTGCAGCTCTCTCCTCCTCTGCCACACAGGGCTCCAGCCTGCAAAATGCGAATGGTCGGGGGGAAAGGGAGTGCTGGCAGGAGCCAGTACTCACCTACGCGTGCGTTGTTTTCGACTCCTCATTACGCGTGCGAGGGGCGCAGGGGCCGCTGGGAGCCACCATAGTCTGTTCCCGAGGCAGGCTCCAGGAATCGACTGCACCTCGAGGCTTTGTAGGTTTGAATGCTAGTGATGAGTGTCCTGGCGCATGCGCTCTGTTGCCTCGAGGACTAACCATAACAAAGCTCGGCGGATTTGCTGCACAGAGCGAGCAGCACCACCGCCGCGTGCTTGTGCGCATGCGCCCTGATGCCTGCGGCACCAAACAAACACGGACGCAATTCCACCTATTGGCCACGAGGGGGCACTGGAGACCGCGGAAACAACAACGACTGGCTCGACGCGCAGCCGCGCCGCAGCTTCTGGTGCTCTTCTCCCTGCCGTGATGGCAGAGGAAAAACGCAGTTCGATGGGGGTTGAGGGAGGAGAAAATGACGTCAATTGGAAAAAGACGAAGAAAACCAAGGAAAACTTCTCTACACCCAGCAACGGTGTACACCTCTGCTAAGCACGTAAGAATATTGTATCTTAATTTTATAAGTCTCACTTTTTTTTTTTTAACCGTCGCTGGAGCACTGTCAGTAGATGTACCAGAAATATTGACAAGGGTTAAAGAAAATTGTTCTAATGTTGTTTTGGTTTTTTTCTACTTCACATAAATCAGGAGAATTATTTGTTTTTCAGTGCCACCAAAGGAGCCATTTCTTCACTGATACTGAAATTCATTATGAATGCCTCTAACAAAAATGATTAGTTGAGCCCTTGTATTTAACATGAGCATTTTCACCCACAGCCAAAGCATAGGAATTGATATTAGCAGTTTAACTCTCCAAATTTTGTTCAAAAGACTTTCATATTTCTTCAGTTCAGCTGGCAACAGTCTTGTGAGACAAACTCACAATCAGAAAATGGTTTTGATTTTTTTGCCATCAGATTTGCTGCCACATTATCAAGTTTTATGAAGGATTCCTTGGAGTTTTAACTTGGCTCAAAATTATTTGTTAAGGTGACAGGCTATTTCCAGTTGTGCTGTTTTGTTTTTACAAAGCATTTCTTGATGTGCAGCACATTTTGCAATGTGTTTTTGCCTATAATATTGTTTCAGGATATGTTTGCATCGGAGAGACGGGGTGTCTCAGGAGCAGAGGCAAGTGAACTACACAGTCAGAGCAGCACAGAGTTGCGAGTTTTATTTGGCATGTGCACACACACAGGTATCCATTTTTGATAGCCCCAGAAGATGGCAAGCAGAAACTCCCTAAGCAAGTGCAATAGGAGCACTAGTAAGCTAAACCAGAATCTCTCTAAGCAAGCACAATATTACTTACTGACCTTTAGAGAGGGATGAAATTCTGGGAAGGAGTCTGCCTGCAGTGCTTTCAAAACATATCGGCAGGGCATTCCCTGCTTCAGAGTGCATCTTTCCTCTCTCCTCCACTGCAGCCTCCCTCCTGCTTCTACTCTCTTCAGAGTCTGCAGCATTTTTTTCCACCTGCATGCTGTATCCTTGCGGCCAACACATGATACAGAGCCCAAGTGGAACACCTGCTTGCAAAACAAATCCTTGTAAAACAAGATAAGTTAGCAAGGTTTCTCCCTAATTAAAAATAAATAAAATAAGATGAAAGGAACATATATTTGCATCTACAGCCTTTAAAACCGTCAGAATACTTTGTTCCATCCCAGGATCATTCTCCTGTTGGGCCTCTAGACTCTTTCCAAATTCATATAATTTTCAAATTGTACTCTTCAAAAGCTGACACCATTTTCTTGCAAAGCATTAAGCATGGGGCCATGCTATTTGTCTGCACTGCACTACACCCTCCCTGTGCCCCTTGGCCAGGCTGGCTGCTCCAGGAGGCAGATGATGTGGCAGGGTGAGCAGGAGGAAGTGTGAGCTGAGCTGGGCTGTGTGTGTCCTGTGGGTTTCAGGTAGGACAAGCCTAGAATCTTAGTAGAACTGGTTTTTAGCCTTACCAAATAAAAACCAAACCAAACAAAAGAAAAAAAAAAACAACTTGTTACGTTATGTTTATGGTAGTTATAAGAAGTTAAAAGCCTTGTGATACAGAAATGCACAACATACTGTGAACAGGAAAAGAATGAGATACAGTTCAATCAGAGAAGGACATTAAAATAGCAGAAATAGTGAAAGAAACCACCTCCTTCCCTACCTTCCTCTATAGAAAAATTAGACTGCCTTGAGGAAGGTACAAGACAGATAATCTTGCTCCTTACAACTTTTAGTAACAAATAGTGCAGTTTGCAGTTGCCTTTTCATACTTCTCCAATTTACATGCAACCCTAGCATACTGCTGACTGTCATGCCCTGACACACATAACAGATACTGCTCTAATCCAGTTCAGGATACGCAAAAAATGGCAGAGCTCACAGCCCTGAAATTGAGAAGAAATCACTCACCCCTTCCTGAGGGCCAATACTCACCCACACTCTCTGGAAGGCATTCTGCAGGTAGAGGTGGCTGCCAGCCCTTAAACGTGGCCAGGACCCGCCCACCCCCCCCCACCCCCAAAACAAACAAACAAACAAAAAAAAAAAGAGTTCACAGCCCTGAAATAAAGAAGGGGCCACTCATTCCATTTCAAAGACAAACACTCACCCCACACAATAAAGAAAATAACCACCAGGTAGAGATGCTGCCCTTATGGCTGCCAGACCTTAAATGTGGTCACAAACTCCCCTCCCCCCAAAAAAGGTGATCTTACAGCTGTGAAATAAAGAAGGAATCCGTTACCCCCATTCCAAGGGCCAGAGCTCACCGCACACACCACAGGAGTCAGGTTCTGAGAAGAAATACTGCCCTTATGGCTGCTAGACCTTAAAACCTTAAACGTGGTCAGAATCCCCCCAAAAAGGAGAGACATCGCAGCCCCAAGATAAATTAAAAAAATCACTCACCCCAATTCCAAGGACTAGAGCTCATCCCACACTCCTGAGGAAGCAGTCTTCAAGTAAAGATGTTGCCCTTACAACTGCCAGCCCTTCAATGTGGACAGGATATCCCCCCCCAAAAAAAGTGCATTGCTGCCCTGAGATAAGGAAGTAATCCCTCACCCCATTCCAAGGACCAATACTCACTCATGCTCCAAAGAAAACAGCCTCCAGGTTGTTTTCACCCCTCCATGCCCTCCTACATGGTCAGGATCTCCCCCTCCTCAAAAAACAAACCAACAAACAAACAGGGAGAAGCTCACAGCCCTAACAGAAAGAAAGGATCCCCCACCCCAAAAGAGACAGTCTCCAAGAAGAGATGCTGCCACAATGCTTTCCAGCCCTTAAATGTGGTCAGGGAGGGGTGGAGCCAGGCTGAGCCCCATCCCATCCCAGGTGAACTGCTCCCACCAGTGCTTCCAGGGCTACACCCCTCACCAAGTGCTCAATCACTGTTTTAGGTTGTGACCTCACAGTTCCCATACAGCCATGAAACAACAGAAAAAAGAACACATCACCCCATGTTGCATTGCGGGTGCTTTCAGTGTCCCCCCACCCACCCCAATGTCCCAGTGCTCCATCTCCACTCCCACCCCCACGTCCCCATGCCCACCTCTGTGCCCCCAGTGTCCCCATTCCCTCCATCCCATCCCCAGTGCCCCTACAGTCACCTCCCCAGTGTCCCCAAACCCACACCGTGACCTCATGCCCTCCTCCCAGTGCCTCCCAGTGTTCATCCACCCACCCCCCACATCCCCATGGTCCTTTCTGTGCCCCCAATGTCCCCACGCCTTCCTCGCCATCCCTAGTGCCCCCCCGTCCACACTGTCCCCACATCCACTCCCAATATCCCCATGGTCCTCTTTGTGTTCCCAATGTCCCCACACCCACCTCTACCCCCTTCCTGTCCCCATTGCCCTCTGTCCACCCCCACCCCTCAAGGGCAGGGGGGTCTGGCAGGGAGTACATCTTCAGGGCAGAGAATGATTCCCATCCTGAGACACGCTGCATCCTCATCATCGTCACTGACTGCGATGCCACCCACAGCAGCACCGTGCGCACAGTTGAGGAGTGTGGCATCATGCGCTACATCATTGGGGTACAGCCCACACTGCACCATGGGGCCATGCAGGGACCACCGTGTCTTGAGAGTGTCGGTGTCCACATGGGAGCTAGGAACTTGACTCAGGTCCCCACATAAAGGCACCTGATGAAAGTTGAGGTGCTGCAGGGTGCTCCTTGCTTCCTGCTGCTGGTACCGACAAGTCCGGGTGTCTCTGGAGCTGCGTGTCACATTCAGCAGTCCTGTATGTCCTGAACTGCTGCACGGTTCTGTGCACTTTTAAGGCCGTGCTGTTGGATAAGGTGATGAGAGCACTTGACCAGTATAGGACAATACAGGAACACAGGATTCAGTCTTGTCTTGAGGCTTTGGAGAGAAGAAATAAAAGTCAGCTTCAAATAGGCCCAGAACTGGGAAAGGGTCTTCCACCCCAGGCAGATCCTGCTGATGAACTGCTCAGCGTAGAGTTGTCTCACGCTCATAGTGAGGAAACATCAACAGGAGCAAAGCTGAAAGCCTCAAGGTCTGGGGCTTTGCCTGAAAGAGAGTTAAATGTTAATCTGCTTAGTTTTGCACAAATTACTTTGCTCCGAGTCCCCAGAGAATGAAAGATCCTGGCCAAAAGGCAGTGCAAGGAACAGCTGTGCACTGCAGGAGAACCTATTTGACGGTAAATCTGGATTTCTTACCTGTAAGATGAAACAGACAAATGCTCATAAAAGAAAGCACTTCAGAAATGTTTAAAATGTGTATATCGTGGATGTGAAGTCAGAGAGCCCCATGACATCCAATTCTCCAAGTTTAACGTTTGCGTAATTAGTCTCTAGACTAATGTTACTAGAATGCCAACGATAATAATTACAGATCTGTACTAGGACCAATGAGGCAACCAGGTGATTCAGTTCATCAGCTGGAAGCTACTCTTCTGTCAGAGGTGGGTTGTATGCTGCCTATAAGAAAAGAATGTATATGAAGCTGGCTAGTTTACCCAGAA
Organism: Tetrao urogallus; assembly: GCF_951394365.1. Lineage (NCBI taxonomy): Eukaryota > Metazoa > Chordata > Aves > Galliformes > Phasianidae > Tetrao > Tetrao urogallus. The sequence goes on along the minus strand of NC_136823.1, from coordinate 524,060 downwards.
TATCAGTGATTAAACAGATGCTCTTCAAGGTTTCTTTGAGTAGATCTGTGAGTGGGAGATACACATGAACACAGAAATCTTTTAAGGACACGAAGAATATATTAAAATTCCACATGTACAAAGCTAAGTATGACTGAATTGTTGTATCTAGTATTTTCTGTTCTCACATCAGGACCAACTGCAAGTAGAGTTCAGTATTTCACTGCTAACTGTAATGTCAGAACCTTGAGAAACTCAACAAATCAATCAACAGAATTATGCTCTCCTTTTAATATAGCTGTCCCTCCTTGATGATAGCGGAGAAGGGACAGTTTGCATTAGTGTTTAATCAGTAGGTTCCCTGACTTGGTCTTGAAATGTCTGTTCTTAGTCCCCCTTGCCTTGAAAAATGAAGATACTGGAATTTGGTGTAACTCCTTTGTGTGAGAGGTACAGTCCTCCTCCCAGCATTTGCCTCATGGAAGGGCTTGCTCATAACCCATAGTGTAGTGCTCATAACCTCACGTAGCGCAGTGAGTCTTGACAGAAGACTCAGTGGTAAACTCAGAAGTTTTCTCTGTTTATTTTCTTCAACCTTCAACACATTAATTTTTAGTCATTTTATTTAAACCTTGGTTTCGAGAAAATGTTACCAGTAAAACCTGGTCAGGAAAAAAGCATGATAAAATTATTCACTCTGCTAAAAGTTTTCAAATTATCAAGGTGAATGAAATCCCATATATTTGAAGTTTCATTAGAAATACCCAAGCGTTTTCCTTCCTACCCCGATATACCTTAACCCAGAGGTGGCAATTAAGTATTTGTTATCCTACAAAAGGAGGTTGAGTATGAACTGAGAAATCTGTCAATTTCTAATGGCATTTCTGTACGCCTTGTGGTGAAAGTGGTGAAGACAGATGAAAGGCAAGTAGGTTGGTATATTAAATGATCATTCTTCACCCTGAATAGCAATTTCATGCACTTTGAATCCAAGAATTAGAGCCTCTTGTTTTGTAACTTGATCACAGCACAGTAACTCCTAAGCTAATTTCTTCAAGGCTCATCTGTAGTCTTAGCTGATTAGCCTCCCACAGTGAAATGTTTGGGATGGAAGACAGCAGCAAGTAGAGATCGCTGATTTATTTGATTGCAGCCATTATGGCTACCCTAGGAGGACTTGTGAGCAAATTCTGTTTTCCATGTATTCAAGCTAGAGTGAACCTTTGCTCCAACTGTACTAAATGTAACTCTGTGAAATGCTTGTTAGTGTATCAGTAGTAAGGGTGAGCACTCTATTCAGAGTCACTGCAGTCAAAGACTTGCAGGTAGTTTTCAGAGTTCAAGACAAGTGGCTCTGTGGGCATGTTGCACAGCCACGGTCCCTCATGCATCCCGACTGGTGGACTGCCAGAGTGCCCTGTGCTTCCCTTTCAGCCTCTGCACCTTTGTTTCCTTCTCAGGGAATCGGGGTAAGAGATGAAAGGCAGAGATAACATGCAGAGTGCTTTGCCCACCTATATTTTCTGGAGAAGTGCCTTCAGATGTCTTGGCACAAGTTTTCCCTAATGATTTTGTAGTGCTTTGCATATGGCTGCAGACTAGCACTGTAGGCCAACTTTGAACACACAACATAAAGTTAATGTAGGTGCCCTGCTCACAAAGAAGCAAAACTGCTTCTGACAGATTCTTGGAGATAGCAGGCCAAGTATTCACAGGTAGACCCGTAATCATAGAAAGAAAAATTGTGCTCACCCAACTAGTGAAGGGGCTCTATGGCTACACAGCACTCCATCACAGGAAGCAGCCTCGGTTCAAGAGACACTCTCTTGTCCTGGTTTTATGTTTTTTGGTCAGTATTCCACACCATCACATCTCGCAGTGCACTGGAGTTAAAGGGTTAGTACTGCCGTTCTGTGGCTTGTCAACATTTCTGGTTTCCTGGTCTCAGAAGACAAGAGTGAACTACAACTCCCAGAGGACTTCGTTGTTCCATTTCCATTCGAACAAACAGATAAAATGACGGAGTCTCAAGACTGCCTCTCTTTGCTGTCTGTGCTCCTGGCTGTCTCACCTGTAGCATTAGAGTAAGGAATGCAGTTTTGTAAACTCTCTCCTATTTTACTGATGAGCTTCAAATCCCATCATATTCTATTATCGTACATTCTGCTGCTATATTTTGTAAATTAAGTTTTTCCCTTAGTTCACTGCTGCTAGTTTTCTTGCCTAGGCCTAACTTCCCCCACCCTTTTCTCTTCTCAGTCCGTAGATCCGTCAGCTTCCTATCACCAAAACTACAACAGCTTTCTTCAGTGACTGGCCCTTACAGGAGCCCAGGCTAACAGAAGCGGTCTTATTTTCTGGAGAACATTTCTGTTCTTTTGTTCTTCTTTTAGGAACTGTGCAAGCTTTGGGTAGCAATGTCATGGTAGCGAAAGGAGAACATGTGAACTTACCAACAGGCAGGACACAGCGCCACCTGCAGAGCTGACTTCAGACAGAGCACAGAGGGCACCTGAAGAATATGGGATAGGGCATAGTGGATATAGCTCATCTTGCTGGAGGATCATTAGACGAGGCAATTGGAGGTAGAAGGTAAAGGAGTTTACACTGGACAGCAGGGATTTATCTGAGCATCAGCTTAGTAAAGGCTGTGCAGAATATCTCATCGTGCCAACCTAGCTTCTCCCTATCTCACTTTTGAGCATTCCACAGACTTTTTGACGTGCTGTGCGTTCTGACATGGTGGGAATCAATAGTCAGGAACCAGAGGAGACAGACCATACCCTCTCAACCCACTTGGAGGGTTTGGTTTGGAAATGCCTTGGGCTGATGCAAGTGAACAACTCTGAACCACTCAGGAAATAATTTTTGCTACTGTATCTTCAGTTAGTGAGCAGGTGTAGCTTGTGAGCTCTCAGGGCCAAATCAGATAGTATTCAGGAAAAGCAGCATTACTTTTAGGTGAGGGTGGAGCCGCTCATGTGATTAAGTTCTGAAGTGTGGTCTAAACTACTTAAAAGTAAACTCCAGGTTGAATGAATATAGCTTCACATAAAAAATGAAGATGCGCAATCGCTTACAACACAACAGTCTTGAAAAATACAGCTCTCCAGGTGTTAGATTCTTATGTCCTATTGGGGAAAGAAATGGTGTGATTCCTAGTGATTTGATCTGGGAGCATCCAAAGGTACAAAAGGAGTAATTTCAGAGAATTTCAATTGGAATCACAGAATCACTGATTCTGTGAATACTTCACTGTTCCATTTCCATTTTCTGTTTAGAAGGAAAGAGAAAACTGGGAGTCACGAGACCTTCTATTTCTGCTTGGCTCTGCAGTGTATGCTCCCTAGCTGTCCCACCTTCAACATTAGAGTAAGGCCTTCAGTTTTGGACAATCTCTCTCCTGTTTATTTGATTTATTAGCTACAATTCCAATTGTATTGTGCTATATTGCATTCTCTCACATTGTGCTATAATATCTAGTAAATTAATTTTCTCCCTTAGCTCGTTGCCGCTGTTTTGTTTTTAGACCCATCCCAGGGCGTGGGTCCATGGGTCCCCCTGTGCCATTTAGTCAAGGATCCAGGTCGAACCAGGCCAGAGCTGTGACCATGCTGTATCTGAATAACCGTGTAAAAGGCACTAAGTGCACTGAGTAGGACTTCTGCTCCTCCGTACGTTTTTGTTGAGTTTGTAATATAGAGTTGGTTGTATTGAAACGGAGCTTAATTGTAACTTTCCTAAAATCAGAATGCTGTAATGTCATAATTCCAAAGATGCTCACTGTATGTTTCCCATTTACAAGTATTTATAGCTGACCTACTGTTACCGAATCCTCGCTAATTTTATATTTACTTTTATTCTTTAAAAGATACAACTGTTAAGTGAGAAGATGAAAAATTCATTGTACTCTGCAGAGAAGAAAGACAATTTTCTTTGTATGAATGGCAGAACAGCCCCATGGCAGGATTCGTAGGGTGAGTTAATACCTTTTTCTGGACTAACTTCTCGCACAGAGAAGACACGAAAGCTGCTTGCAGTTCTGAAATGGGGGATGTATGGCAGAATAATTAATATTGACCTTCGAAGGTAAATACAGACTGAGAACAGTTGTAATGTTCATAAATATCTGGTTTATTGTAAGGTTTATAAACACCTGAGGTGTGGGGGCCACAGTGGTGAGGCCAGTCTCTTTTCAGTGGTACGTGAAAACAGGACAAGGGGAAACAGACATAAGCTGCAGCATAGGAAGTTCCACATGAATGTGCGCAAGAACTTCTTTAGGTGAGGTGACGGAGCACTGGAACAGGCTGCCCAGGGGGGCTGTGGAGTCTCTTTCTCTGGAGACATTCAAGAGTCGCCTGGACGCCTACCTGTGCGACCTGGTGTAGGGAACTGCTTTGGCAGGGGGTTGGACTCGATGACCTCTAGAGGTCCCTTCCAACCTCTACAATTCTGTGATTCTGTGAATGACTGCAGCTGCACAGTGTTGCTCAGTTAAGAAAAAATTAAATGTAATGCAGTGGAGAAAAGGGGAAAGAAACGAAGAGTTGAGTGTTCAGATCACATACACTGAGCCAAAAATTTCCATATATCACGTGTGAGGTGCTTCTGCCAAGTGAAAAAGTATCATTGATTTTTACCCCTAGAGTCTAACGGGAGAAGTGAGAGGAAGCACCATGAATTTCCACCAAACACTGTAGGTATGCTTGCTTCATCACTTTTTTCCAACTCTCTGTCAAGGCTAGTGGGGTAAGAATCCTCAACAAGGGAAAAAGTGGGGCGAAAGTACTCAGAGAATCTGCTGGGAAAAGGTGAAAAGGAATTGGGCAGTGTTGTCTATGAGAGTGGATGTGGTGATGCCCCAAACTGCCGGTGTATTTTGTGTTGGATGTTGGCAGCAGTGTTTTCTTTGTGTAGCTCTGCTTCATGGTACGAGTGGTGAGAGGCAGTCAGAAAGCTCACTTGACTGTCTGCTCAACAGGCATCACATTGATCCTCTATTTCAATGGCGAATATATGATGTCTGCTGGCAGTCAGTTTGGGTATGCAATTTCTGTGGGAAGAAGGATGGGACTGAGGAGACAGCTGGCCTTTAGATCCATCCTTGGTATTCACCCAATAGCTGATATTAAAATCCACCCCATCTTCATTCTCATTTTCATCTTTACAGATCAAAAGTACCTAAGATAATCTGTGTTCCTGAGCAGATCCCAAGCAGCAGCCCAAATACAAAGTGATGTAGAATAGAAAAAAGTATATGCAATAACTGTTTCTCCTGCTGACAGAGAATCACCGAGGTTGGAAAAGACCTGCAAGATCATCACCAACAGTTCTCACTAAACCACGTCTCTCAACACAAAATCCAAACATTCCTTGAATGCCTCCAGGGTCGGTGACTCCACCACCTCCTGGGAAGCCCATTCCAGTGCCTGACCACTCTTTCAGAGCAGCAGTATTTCCTAACGTCCAATGTGAATCTCCCCTGGTGCAGCTTGAGGCCATTTCCTCTGGTCGTCTCACTGGTTACATGGGAGAAGAGGCCGAGTCCAGCTCACTGCAACTTCCCTTCAGGTAGTTAGAGCGAGCTGTAAGGTCTCCCCTGAGCCTCCTCTTCAGCAGATCGAACAATCCCAGCTCCCTCAGCCAAGCTGATAACAGCCTACACCACTCTGTCAAAGGGAGGAGCTGCACCATATCATAGCAGGTTAAAATTACTCAAGTTCCCCGATAGGCAGGAAGGTAAATATTAAAACTAAAGTCCAGCTGGATCAAAATAACCAAACATATGATTTTCAATAATACAAATTTTAATTTCATGATTAGGGAGTCACAAACTTCATGGAAATCAGAAACTAGGAGGATTCACCTCCAATAGATTTTACTAACGGTGTTTTATCATGAAGTTCTGCACTGATATCTCAGGTCTCCTATAAAGCTGCAAGTAAATCTGCCCCTCCAGCAAGTCTGCTACCTTGAACACATCCCATATCACAGTGCATTTGGGAAGAGTGACAACTGCTAACTCTTCTTGTACACCTGTTTGTGCATTTACCCTGGAGGTCTCCCTTTAAGCAGTAAGCAAACGCTGTCATTGCTTCAGTTGTGTGATGAGATCAATGTCTGAAGCAGCCTGTCTGACAGTGAATCTCTGCTCTGAGGAAGAAGGTCAGATATTACACGGACTTCTTCATCATTCACATCTGTCACTTTTATCTCAATCTGTGCGTAACTGCCTTATTTTGTAGGCTTTTTCCCAGCTGCAAAGTTCAAGTCTTTCGCTTCTGCCTTGCCACACATTCCACTGGAGCCACAGATAGGTACAAGATGGGCACCTTATCAGATGTTCCCCCAGACAACAGAGGAGAAGCAGCCAGCACAGCTGCTTCTTCCACGTGGCATTTCTTATCCCCCTTACAGTTCAATAAAACAGGAACAACTTCAGCTGGAGGTGAAGTGCTTTCTGAAAAGGCATGCTGCTTTGGAAAGAGTACAGCCATACTGCCACATTACGGAGTACAGCATGAACCAAAGATAGCATACACTACAATTCACACTGAGATGTACACACATACTAAATAGGGAATTTTTTAGATGGCTTTCTTAAAGTGACTTCCAGCTTGAGGCAAGGCAAAAATAAGAGATACATGAAATGAATACATAACAAGCATTTCAAGTTAAAACAGAAAAAAGAGCATGGCTCAGATAAGGTCATTTGCAATAGCTTAACAGCTTTTGGAATAATATTCCATGGTGATGATGAAAGACAGATGGAATCTGTGACTCTGATAAATCTTCAGTACTTAGAGATGAGCAAGGACTACATGAAAATCTTTCAAAATGGAAAGACTCACTGGTATGCCCTTACCTTTGTCAGCTGCTCCCTTGTAACTATATGCTTTTGATCATAAAGACAATTGCCACAGTCTATTTCAGGCGATGAGTAAATCCATGGAGAATACTCAGTTCTGCAGCGCTGCCTGTCTTGTTACTTTTTTGGCAAAAAAGGCCCGTGGCTGAATGGTGTCTTCAGAAAGACCTGACATTTCCCACGCGAGCCTTGAAAGGAACGCGTTCTATCATCTTGTTCTCCCTGCATGGAACATTCCTTCTTAGCCCAGGTTTTTGATTCAACAGAAGGGGAATGCAAGCTCACCAAATATATGCCTGTAGTATGTGCGGGTACAGCTCTCCTGAGTTCTGAAAAACCACATCTTTCTTCTGCTAAAGGTGGATTTGGCACGCAAATTTGCCCAGAGAATACCAGCTTCTGTATTTTCCTTCATCATTCTATTCCATTTAGTCAGAGTCGCAGCCAGAGAATGCCACGAGCATTGCTACAAACACCTCAAATGAACTATAACAAGGCAGAAAGAAGATCTGAACTTTAGACTAAGGATGACAGCCCTACCATTCCTGCCTGAGTTGGTAGCCCCATTATCTGGAAGCAGTTGTGAAGTGAGAACACACATGCACACACAGCTCCAGAAATTAGATTTCCTGCACCATGAACGGACCCCTTTCAACAGTCATTGTTTTCTCAGAACTTGCAACTTTCCACCCTGCAACAAAACATCATCCTTCAACCCAGCAGAGATCTGGGTTGCTTCCTTTATTTTTTGAAAGTTACAGTTTTTATGAGATAAGCAGAGGCCAAGGGGGGAAATTGGACATGGTGCTCATTTTCTGCTGAGCCATACCTGTAACACACTCTGGGATCCTCTTACTTTCTGCAGCAGGTCATTTTTAATTGCCTTATCATAAAATAGTTTTTAAAGCACTGAACATTAGGGGATTTAAACCTCTTTAATGCTCCTGGATGGCAGTCTCTCAAGGCTCATACTGAGGCCAGCTCCATATAATAAATAGAACGTGGGCAAAAAAGTAATACCATAAATTAATGACAAGTATTGTAGAGAATATTTGAAACACTTGAAATAAGACCTCTAGGAGATCTGCATTTCAATAATAAGCCAAAGCAGTAAGTGAGGGAGGGAGGGAGGAAGGAAGGAAGGAGGGAAGGAATATTTCTGTTCTTTCCAGGGTAAAGTCATTTATTACTCTCCAAGCAAAAGGTTTTATACAATTTAATACAGGTAGATACAGGTGTGTGAAATCAAACCTGTACAGGGAAAGGCCCGCAACAGCAATCAGATGTGCATAGACTGGGGTAAAGCAATATGAAAACCTTGGTATCACTTTAATCTTGAATATAGGAAAGTGCTGTCAGCAGCGGTACACACAATGTTGCAAAAACACTGAGATCTACAATGCAATAGGAGCCAGTTTGGGGAATGTAATAGCTGTCTTATCCTGAATAACTGCAATTCACAGAAATCTGTCATTATCTAAGAAATGTGGATAGCAACACCTACACTCACAGGGGTGAATGGGATCCTTTTAGCTAACTCAAAGATTTTCCTATCAAATTATCTCTAAAGAATGAAGAGAAATCAAGGTTATGTAATTGAGTTTGTTCAGTATGCAGGTATTTGAAAGCAATGAAAGTTATTTAGACCCTTGGTATCATTAATGAGTGGTTTCAGATAAGGAAAAGCTGTCCCAAAGCACCATTGAGGAGCTCAGCAACACTTCTGAAATGAGCTGCAGCTTGGACATCAGTGCAGCGGGTCACACTGGAGGAAATCCCTTCTCATAGCACATTTTGACTGTTCTCACAAATCAGTCAGATAGCCTCCCATCTGTCTTTTCCAAAGGTATTTTCTGCATCCAAGACAAAGACTTGTTATAAAAGCCTATTAAAATCCTAACAGCTGATCATTGTGGAGTTAATCTATTTTATTAAGGTTTATTTAATAGCTTTTTGCTAAGTTTCAGTGCCTGAACTAAATGATCTTCATTAGTTTGCAGATATTATGTCTTGTACCTAAGTGCATGTATCTGGAAGTACTTCAGTAGATATCTAAGGTACACGAGCACCAAGAATTTTCCACAATGAATGACTGCTTGGAATACCAAATTCATTCTTGCTTACATAAAGCATTTTTTCTAATTCTATTTCATCTATGTCATCTCTGAAGCTTTGGAAACTTCAGATTCAAAAAAAAGAAAATTCATCTGATTTCACATTACTTACATACCAACTGTAATTGCTAAGTTGTTCTGAGTGACCCACAGCCAAAGAAAATTTTATGTATTTTTCCTTTTCATACATCTTCCTCAGTTTTGAAAGGCCTTTTCCATAGAATAACAAAGACTTCTGTGTTTAAGCAAGTCCATCTGTTAAAAATTAGATAATTTAGCAGATCTATCTTCTCAGGCTTCTCAGCAGCTTTCCAGGAATAGTACCTAAGTGATCGTGACGGCCAAGCTCAGGGCTGGGCAAGCTGTAGTCAAGGTCTTTATCTACTGCAGTTTAACAGTCACATTAAGGTTGAATCAGTCTTCACACAATGAAGCAATATATTAAAGCTAGACTCAAACTGCAGTAAATCTCAAACGTACAAATGCAGACTTGTGCTCTGACCTGTACAGCATCTGAATGAATGACACAGGGTGAGAGGGTTAGATGCAAGTCCTACAAAACTCAGAAAATACAAGACAAAAGTCACAAATCACAGCAAATGAAGGGGATTTTACAGACTTAGCCTTCTTGCTGTTTGCTGTAGTATGTTTACTTAGCAATCTGAGCATGTATGCAGTTTACAGATGAAAATACTATTTTTATTCATAATGAAGAGGCATAAAAGAATTCTGAGAACCTTGATCTTGCAAAAGTAAACTCACGAGACTGAAACACTTAAAAAGCATAGTTGGGGAAGTTTTAAAAATTACATAAGCAACAAGGAAGTTCTTGACTACCTGATCAGATTGAATCAGGGTGGCAATAGATCTCATCAGCTCAATGTGAAGACGAGGTAGTAGTAGTACTGTCTGGACACCAGAGGAAGGAAAGGACTGCATGGAAAAGTTTGCACTTTGATAAATGCATGGGAAAAGAAAAAAAAAAAAAAAAAAGGAGGAGGAAATGACCAAATCTGAGAATAAGGCAGAGAGAGGAGTGAATACAGCTCAGATTCATCCCAGCAAGAAACTTATGAATGGATAGATGACTCTGGGGAGATGAAGTTAGCTACGCCACCAAACGTTCAGATAGAGATGGCAAACGATACAGAAAACAGAATCAAATGAAAGTAAAACTTTGAGTTCTAAAATGTCCCCACATAATCACGGCCAAGCTTTCTTTGAGAAAACCTAAAATCATGCTTTCTCTCTTGTTAACCTAGTCAGAGGTCAATGTTCATAGTCCAGAATAATGTCTGAAGCCAAAATGGATTACCAAGGTAAAATCAAGAATCTGTAAACAAGGGTAGGAATATCAGATGAAAAGCCAGAAATGTAGTTGAAAGGCAGGCAGTGCCCAGGGATTTGGGATACAGGGCACAGACTTCACCTAACTGCACACACTACTGCAACTGAAGGGCATGGGAAGCCTCTTCAGCCCTCTGATTACTATTAAACCTTGGGAGAGGAGATCCTAATGGAAGAGAAATTAGCTTCAAGCCAATTACAAATGAAAATCCTTTCATTCAGCTGCGTTTGCCATGCTGTACAGATATTCTCTCCCAGATAACAATAATTTTTTTAAAAGTATGATTTTAAGCCTTATTTTCTTTTCCACTAAAAGCTTCTAATGGGAGAAGGGAAATTCTGGTCTTTCTGTTGACATTACATTTGTCTGCAGGGCCCACAATATGACTTAATTGCATATCAGGGCACAGATTCCCATTGCTCTGGCCCCATACCATCACTTTGAGCAGTGCGTTAAATGCAGCACATTTCAGATCAAAAGCCAAATGCCTTCACCATGCAACCCCTACTGTGAGTGTCTCACAGAACATGAATTCCTGTATGACTGCAATGCACCCTGAGCCTTCTGAGTCCATAGGATGGCACTGTTTAGGCCTCTCATGCTGCTGCTGAGACCTTCAGCTCCAATTCTATCTGATCCAGACTGAATCTTCCTCGTTAATTTGTCAGTCCATCACCAAGAAAAAGCCCAGTCCCTCTGCAAACAGATGCAACAAGGGAACCCCAGGTAATGAAGGCAGTATTTACATCCAGATGAAGTTTCTCACTTTTACTTAGGGCCAGCCTGACTTCCTTGCTGGCATCCCAGTCGTCCCACTGCGAAGGCCTGTCACCTCTTCTGGAAAATGCAAGTGCAGCAGTGCTTCTTCCTTGACAGGGGACAGGTAACAGGAGGAGGCCCCTGGCCTCACCCCATCATCAGTCACATAAGACCCCTTCACAGGAGTTGGGGTAGCTTTCCTGTTGGCTCTGTGGTGGTCAGAAACAGACCTAAACAGCGCTGTCTACAGTTAGAAATGCCTCAAGCTCTCAGGATGATGTCCTTCAAATTGCTCTCCCAAAAAAGCACTTCCAGACAGTAAGCCTCAGTAACAGCAGAGGCCTGTCTCTTCAATAGTAATTTCTGCTTCCTAGCTAAATGCCACAGCAGTACTCTTCAGAGCAGGGAATCTGCCATGATTGTCTCCAAGCCACAAAGACCATCGCGTGGAATAAAGCACTCTGATCTTTAACTTGACTCAGAAATATTTACTTGTTGAAGTAGATGGGTAGGAAAGCAGCATTTCAGAAGACCCAGAGCCATTCATTCACAAGCTTTAAATGTGCACGTGTGTAATCTGGAGTGTGGGAGCCACAAAGGAGTCTGAAGTGGAACTGCCTTCCAGGAAGAGATGTCAGTTTGACTCAGTGAGTCACGCTGAGACTCTCAGAAACACAGAGCATACACAGCTCAGCACCAAACTCCTTGCCTGACATTAAAGGCTACAAGTGAACATAACTTTCCTACGCCTGGCTAGAACGGCTGTGAATCTCTGCTCTGTGCATCATTCTCACCTGTTCATTCAGTACTGCAATGTTTTAAGTTTCCTTCACAAAAACTCCACGTGCGGGGCTTCTGCAATGCCTCAGTTCAGCATGCAATAACTCGCTGCAGGAAAGCAACTGCTAAGTAAAGAGCCTAGGACATACAGCAAAGCAATGAGGAACAGAAGTGCTCTTGAATAACACATGTTTGTAGCTAATGAACTTTGCAAAGCCCCCACAAAAAGCAGATGGGGCTACCTGTTAAAAAAACGCTCTGAAGATACAGCCACAGTCCTGACTGGGAGATCATTACACATGAGCAGTCAGGGATCCACTCAACAGTTAGCCTACACAGGACGTTCCTGCACTGCATATCCCACCCGGCCTTCAGTCTGTGTCCTTCTGCACAAATCCCTGGCCGTAGGATGAACTCAGCTGCCTCACTGCACCAGAGGAGCCTGCCGGCAGCTCCCCTTTGGTAGCAGTGATTACGCCACTCGGGTTATCTTGCCTTGTCTGGAAGTGTAGCAAAAAGCTGGCATGTTGGGGAATTATCAAAGTGGGAGCACCCCTGCAAATAAGGTGTCTGCACAGTGCTGTGCATGGATCGGATGCTTCTTCAGTGCTGCATAACTTGGGGTTCTTAGCATCTAAAGGGACATGAGATATTTATTATTCTGTCCTTGTAGCATTAGATCTAATAAACAGCAGTTCAAACGATATCTTACAGACCCTGAGTGCCTTTCATACTGGGATCCTCCAGTACTCCCCCAGCACCAAACACATACACCAAGAGTACAGTACAGAGCGGTTAAATTGTTATCTTCCTCAAAATACCTACATCCCAGGCCTACGAGAACTACACTTTATCTATGACAACAGTACTGCATGGAAAGATTTGTGTGCCTCCTTAAAATAGAATTTCTGTTCTCTAGAATCAGCTATCTAAAAATCAGACATATCATCTTAAGTCCATATTTAGATTCCCTATATATTCAGCAAAGAGGAAGGAGTGATTAAGGATAGCAATCCATCCCTTTTTAAGACAGCTATCTGGGATGGGAAAGATTAAGCTTCCTCTGTAGATGCACTTTGAAGGTCCATAGCAGCCAAATCTGACCTTCAGCCAGCTTAACCTCACACCTAACTGTTACAGGTTTGATGCCAAGTGAGGTGATTGGTACTTCCAGTTGGTACTGACAAGGAAGTCCAAACAGGTTGGAATCCAAGTATTTGAACTGTACTAAGGACGAGATAAGCATAGCCATCTATATTTTTACATAATAAGATGGGAATTTTGAGAAATGCATACATCCATCTGGTACTGACGATCCATTATTTTGCTGTGCCCTCAGTTTGCTCCACATGGCTTTGCAGGATTTTCTTCATCTTGTAATGAATGACCCATCTGTTGACACCAGACCAGAGAAATGCATTGCTCTGTCTCTGGCCGTTAAAACCCGCTTCTCTAGATGTCCACTTGTGCTCTCCTTTTGCTTGCAGCAGTTGTTGTGGTCTCAAGAACTAAGTATGAATAGGAGGCAGGCAATTGATCTATCTCCTGAGAACAGCCTTAATTTCATCAGTACAATCAGGGCACCAGGGTGTTTTGCAAGGAGCCAGCTGAATGGCAAATAGCTGGTACAAAGCCACTGCAGACAGGATTGAAGCAAAAGTAGACTAGATAAAAGTCTAACACTTTTGAGAAGTGGGGACTGGGGGGAATGTATTTGCATGGACTGTATTTGCTGCACCTACTATGTTATGTTAGCTTGGGTCCTCAGTCCATATTCCAGCTTCCATTTTTGTTCAGATGAGCACCAAGTCTGTGAGTGCACACTCCTGCTGTGAGTGTGGAGAGGTGCTGCACACCTCAGGAAAGGCAGGCAGTGAGGTGCCAGGGAGGGAAGGAAGCACTTGCCTAAACTTTTGGAAGCCTTGTGGACATAGAGTCCTTGATCCTGAACTGAGACAAAAGTATCTGCAACTGTTTTATATTCACGTATACATACAGATACATCTATTGAAAGGAATACTTGACAGGACTGGGAACCAAAAAAATCCATTTTTGACTAGCAACTATTTCTATAGTGTTATAGGGATGTTTTGAATTCTTTCTTGCTGCAGTAGAGTTACTGAGTTACTGGCCCATCGTTTTCTACTATCTGAGCATCTCCAAATACACTGCTATGCACACAGGCATAAACAGAGATTATGTCAACCTCTTATTGAAATAAACTTAAATATAAGAACTTAAGAAAAATGATTTACGATTCCGCATTCCTCTACTCATAAGTATTCACAGACTCCTTCTCTAGCTTACTTATAGAACAGAAATTCTTAGTGATATTTTAATGATGTTCACTCTTAGTTCTTGACTTCAGTTCTTCCTTCTTGCTTTCAAGGAAACAAATGATAGAAAAGTACAATTAAGTGATCAGTTCTTTGCTTGGATGCCTCCGCGTTCAAGTTGTTCTACTGCAGGATTTCTCTTAATTCCACAGTGCTACAATTTGCCAGGCTTTCATGTTTGCCGCAGATAATTCCCAACGATAGTGAGCATGTGCCAGAAAATCCTAGTTACATTATATGATCAATGAATATACAGGTGTTGTAACTACAAAATACAGGAGAGTTTGGCTAAGCAGGTTATTACACCAAAGAAAGAACAGACAGAGTGCTTACCCACGCCCTGGGCTCGCTGAAAAACTCCAAAGAAGGGATCTCCAGAAAGAGATCCTTCCCCACTGGTAGTCAGCTCTTCAATGGCTCCAGGAGAGGTGCAGCCAGGCTCCACCCCTTCCAGCAGCAATGGTGAATCAATCAGAGGTTCAGGCCATGATTCCCATACACATATACACCACAAAAATCAAACTACAGCTTCAGAAATACACGTAAGCACTCTGCTTTTGTGGCCTAGGCACTTCTCAGCCAGGATGCTGGGTTTTCCCAACCTGAACTTGGGTCACTGCATCACTGCAACCCTAACAGGCTTGAGGAGGGCTGAGCTCAGAATGTCTGCTGGGAACCTAAACTGCTGCGTCTTCAGCCCTCACAAGTCCCATCTACACACAACATATAAACACAAATCTAGTGGCATGCTCAACATCAATCAAAGTATAAATATTAGCCAGGAAAAGGGGAAGAAGACTAACGAGAATTAAGACGCTCCCTGAAATACTCCCATTCAAGAAGAAAAAAGCAATCACAAATTTGCAGACCAGAAAATCTCAAGATCACAATCACTGAAGGAGTCAGGGCTTACTGATGACTTACATTCATAACATAGCTGAGCATGTTGTGAGTGGAACAAAAAGAAAGACAACATATACTTACCCAGCTCCTCCAGCATCAGCCAACCAATGAGTGCAAGGTGCATTCATGGGCTGAATTCACCCGTACAACCTTTGAGACTCAGTGGCAGTGTTGCTAGTGGGAGACAAAGCTGTCTTCAGGGTGCCCTCCGCACCCTACTTGGGCTCACTTTTCCTCACGGCTCAAACACACCACAGCAAAGACTGCAGTAACACAAAACTAAGACTCACAATGCTGTCTACGATGTAATTCGCAGCAGCAGTCAATTCATTTTAACTATTAGAGACCCTTTATTTCATACTCGCATCTGGAAGAACAAAATATTTCCATATTCACGCTCAAAAGTGGGTCAAACAAAACCAGTCTGTCCTTCCATGCAGCAGTCCCAAAAGGCACGCAGTCCATTTTGTCTGCAGTTGTGCCATTTTGTCAGTTCTACAGACAGCTGAAGCTTTTGCAGCCTTTAAAACAACTTTGGTTGCTATGCCTATGAGCTCTTCTAAATACCTCTACCAGATTAAAACTGAGAAAGAAAAAAAATAAAAATAAAAAACCACATGAGGTCTGATGATGCTACCCGATTCTACCTGATTCTCGGCTGATATCACACACACACAAAAAAATCATTCTAGATTTAGAACAGCGGGAGCTGAAGTGTGGTATAAGTCAACAGAAAAACACTGAAAGCACATTTCCTCTGTGCTTTGATGGTCAGGGGGAAATGAGTTTAAATTAAAAGGGGGAAATTGCAGTTAGATGTTAGGAGGAAATGTTGCAGCCAGAGGGCAGCGAGGCGCTGGCACAGCTGCCCAGAGGAGCTGTGGTGCCCCATCACTGGAGGCGCTCAGGCCAGGCTGGATGGGCCCTGGGCAGCTGAGCTGGTGGGGGGCAGCCCTACCCAAAGCGGGGTTGGGGGCCTGTGAGGTCCTTTCCCATCTCAGCCATTATATGATGCTGCGGTCTTCCAAAGGGATGTGAAGCTTGACGTATTTTTGCATCTTTTTAGTCATTATAAATTATTTACAATGTAAGTATTGCACTGTACAGTAATACTGTAAATAGTGCATTTACAATGTAACTGCTTACAGTGTCAAAGAAGAGACTTAGTCCAAAGGTTGTGCAGGAAGTGCAGATATGAGATCAGCTGAGGGCTTTCATCCCTCACCAGCTCTTAATTAAGGCGAATGCCAGGAAGCCCACAGAAAGCAGTGACTTCAAAGACGACAGCCAGACCTCCAATAGTAAGTATCTGCATATTCCTTCACACACACAACAGTCTGGCTGAAGTTTTGGCCCTGAAAGCATTGCCCCAGCAATCTTTACATTAAGATCTGCAGCAGTGAACTATGGCATCAAGTTAATTACAGGTGACAGAATTTATTGTGCTATCGTGTACCAATAAACAATCTCAGTTGTCATATTCTTCCAGATGAAGATTTTTCGCATGCTTTGAACCATTAAGACAAGGTGATCCAGTGCTCCTGAGGACAATCATAGCATGCATTACTGAGGGATATTTAAAAAGGTGTATGTCATTAAAACTTGCTTACAACATGCAATTGAACTTAAGTGCTATTTTCTACTCGGAACTTAATAGGCTGATGAAAAACTAACTACCAAACGGGATTATTATGTTTCTAACATTTCTAATGAATAAACAGCTTTCTTTCAAACAGCCAACACAGAAGATTGTTTTTATGTGTTATTACTCTCAGTTACATTACCCAGTTAAAAATAACCCATATGTAAGGGAATCTACTCCTCTGAACACAGAAAATAGGCAGTTATAGAAATTCAAACAACAAAATGTTCCCTCGTGTTACACAAGAAGACTTGAGAAACCAGCAGACCATCTAGCAAAAATAAAAGTGTACTCACTGTACTGAATGTGAACTTGTGGAGGCTTTTTTCTTAGCGTAAAACCAGCCAGCATTCCTTCACCCATCAACTATTTTGAACATGCACTGGAAATCAAGGGTTGGCAATGAAGATAAACACGTCATTTTTCTACAAGGGAGGCATTACGAAGAAGTTGTTCTTACATGGTAAATAATAGAAACTCACTGAAGAGTGGGATGAAATAATGCAGTTCTTCCAGTACTTTGCTGCGTGGGTGAATACGGACATGAATCTGCCAATCTTATTTCTAACTTCTGAAGAAAACACAATGGCTCAGCTGTGACAAATTTCCTGGACTGCCAAGTAACTGGAAGGAAAGAAAAAGAAAACAGCAATGAAGACTGATAATGCTCTGCTTTACCTAACATAGTAATTATAACCTCATGTGCTGTTTTATCCCCTCACAATTACTTGACCCTGTGCAAATGTTTCAATATATTGATATATTTTTCCCATCAAACTTATTTCAC
Organism: Tetrao urogallus; assembly: GCF_951394365.1. NCBI lineage: Eukaryota > Metazoa > Chordata > Aves > Galliformes > Phasianidae > Tetrao > Tetrao urogallus. The sequence continues at coordinate 506,541 of NC_136823.1, read as the reverse complement.
AGAGTAACAGGGGCTGGAGATCATCGCTCCTACTAAGAATTTTTATGCTGTCCTAATTGAAATTGTCTTTTTTTATTTTTCTTTTAAAGAAAATAGAACTCTGATGTAACAAATACACCAGAAAGCAAAAGCTAAGCTGTAAATAAAAAGAGATGTTATTTCACACGTATATACACAGAAATATTTAAGTTACAAATGAAACGCAAATAAACATTCCTAATATGTAGATACCTGTGTTCCATACAATGACAAGCCTTCATTACGTTATCTTCTGACTTAAAGACCCATTGCCATTGTGTTCTGTGTGTACATGGACATCGTGTCTGCTGAGACTTTTAGCAGGTTCTGCAATTTTCAAACTCAGTTGAATTTTACAACGCTTCCTTTGTGCTCACATACAGCAGATTAGAGCATATTTCATCGCCGAGTTTCACTGATGCAACAAAATTCTTTTTTAAACACAGAATATACTCTGGTTTTTTCTCCAGTGCATTACAGAGTCAAACTAAATACAGCCTGCACCCTAGCCTTGTGATGTGCAGCAAACTGCACTCTCCAGAGCCCTCACGTTCATAACCAACACCAGACTGGCATGCAGGTTAGACAGAAAGAGGCCGTGCTGAACTCTTACCAGTCATAGCCCGCAGCAAAAGATGTCTCAACGACTGGTGCTATCAGTTTAGCAGCTGTCATGATATAATCCTCTGCCATGGACTTCCTAAGATAAAACAAACACTAACCAACTTTAAAACCAACACACAAACATGTCACAATTTCAAAATCAGGTATGCAAGAAATAACCAAACCTTGTTCTTGCCCTTTCTGCACTCAGGAGACAGTCTGACAATTCAATCTAACCTGCTGCTACTACTGCTGCCTTGTATCTTGACAATGCTCTTAGTTTTTAATGTTTTCCTTTCCCTGCACACTGTAGTTTCATTAAACAAACAAACAACAAAACAACAACCTGAAGCTGCAAGTTTTAAGCAGCACAACCCACCACATATGAGGTAGAAGGCTTATTTTTAATACTTTCAGGAACAAAAACCTACAGCATCACAGTCAAGCAGGATCAGGCTCCACTATTACCTCTCATGTTCTATTTGTCTTAAACTGTCGCTTTTGATGGCTTCCATCAGTAGATTTGTATGTGGATCATCCTGGAAGGGGACAAAACACCTGTAAATAGTCATGCCAATATACATGCATCTTAACTTGACTGTAAACATAAATATATGCAGATTACAGCATCTACGGTGTTACTTTCTTTCCACATTTCAAAAGCTGAACTCAATTAAAGCAGTCCTAACGCTAACTACAAAACCTCAAGTTTGACACCACAGCTACTTTCATCCCGTTTCAGACCCATTTCAGTGGAAGCTGTGCAGGAATCCTGATGCAAGTCTGAAATAGTGAAATTCATGTTTGAGGCGTGTGCCATTGTGGCGCAGAGGAAGCATAGCAACATAGAAACACCAAGGTTGTAAAGACCTCCGAGATCACCCAGGCCAACTGCTCACCTATCACCCCTATTTCCCCACTAAATCACATCCCTTAGTACAACATCTAAATGGAGAGGACCACTTGCTCTTCTCACACAACACTGGCTGAGAGCACTTCTGGCCATCCACCGAACAACCCTGGCAGTTCCAAGGAACAGCAGCAGGAAACACCTGGGACTCCTGGAAGATGAGCGAAGGGGAGTGTATGGGAACTGCTGCGTCATGGCCTGAACCTCTGATTGATCACCTGAGGCGAGCCATGAGTCAGCCAGAGGAGCACAGGTGAAGGCAATTCCTCCTAGACCTATTGAAGAGCTGGCTACCAGAGGGGAAGGAGCTCTTCTGGAGATCATCTCTCTTGGTGTTTTCTGGTGAGCTCAGCCAAAGGGTAAGCTCTTCCACTTATTCTCTTTTGTGATCGTTGTCTACTTTGCCTAATTCTCTTGATCATATTGTGATTATAACATCTTGATATCTGTTGATTATACAATTATATTGCAATTATAACATCTTGATACCTATTGATTATACACAATTATATTGTGATTATAGCATCTTGATTATACACTTGGCGAGCCAGGCAGGCCGAATATACTAAAATTAACATCATGTCTTTTCTATGGAATTTCTATAAATGGGTCAAGGGGGAGAACAATACTCCTCTAGAGAAAATGATTCCAGGGCAGATCCCAGGATTTGAGGGATCGCCCTATTATGAGTTAGCTGCTATCATTGAAAAATGGGGTCCCTTACGCGTTATGGGCAATATCTCCCCATATCGCATGGCGGACTATTTTCAAGGACTTGGCAAGGATGTCCTCACTACTAAAGAAAGACAACTGGCTGCCTCCATGGTGGCATGGCCATTATTAAGTGCCTTAAATCATGCGCATATAAGAAATAATACTTTAGAAACTGAAAATCAGCTTTTGAAAGACCACATTGAAAAGCTGGAGCGCGAACTTGGCATTTTAACAGGGAAGAAGCCAATTCTACATCTTCCCGTAGGCCAAATTCGTAACATTTCAATAAATGATGACCAGACTCCTGAATCAACAGACTTCGTTGATCAGGAGAACAAGAAATCCAAATCAGACCTTGAATGTCCAATTCTGACTGATCCACTGGAAGTCCATCCTGTTGTAACCCAGAAAACAAAAAAAGTACAGGACAGACCAGCAGGGGTGCCGCCTGATCAATGGCCCCCTGCCCAGACTCATTTACACGTAACGGCCCGGCCATACACGGCAACAGAATTGATGGACTTAGTACGATTTCGGCAGAAGCCTAGAGAAAGTGTGCCGGCTTGGTTATTGAGACTGTGGGATTCTGGGGCAGAAAGTGTCTTGGTGAATGGCCCAGAAATAGCTAAGTTGGCCACCATGACTGTCCATCCTGCTCTCAGACAGAGGTTATACGTAGGTAATCAATATCGTGATGAAAACCATTCCATACTAGAATGGTTAATGGCGGCCTGCCGTATGGTATGGCCGAATAAATCAGACATACCTTTACATACAGGCGTGTGGTCCTCCATGGAGGACCTTCAAAACTATATCCGCGAACTGGGTGTAAGAGAGGCTATCTATGAAGATACATTTGATGGCCCTGATATGGTTAAATTTTCAGCAGGGATGAGAGATTTAATTTTACAGCAAGCTCCCTCCCATCTGTACAGCACCCTAGTCTCCATATTAAATCCCCTTGTAGCATCAGAAGCCGTAGTCCAGCGAGCTGCCCAGTTAGTTGCTGACTTGGGAGAAACAGAACGCCTGCGGACTAGGTGCAATATTCGGTTTTTGGAGGAAGCAGAGGTCCTGCCGGTAAATAAAACCAAAATGCCGGATACTCGAGCTCCTCCATCGGGACCCATAAGGGTATCCCGAAAACAAATGTTTAATGATTTAATTTGGGCTGGGGTCCAATTTGCTAAGATCAACCGCCAGCCCAACCATGTCCTTCTCCAGCTCTGGAGACAACTAAAGGACAATCAAAAATTCCAGAGCTACCCTAAGAAATCAAGGGTAAGAGCTATAGAGAGGGTTCCAACAACAACATGGAACCTAGAAGATTTTATTATTCCAAATAGGAAAAAGAAGCCACCTCAGGTGTCTCGGGCCACAATGCCTGAGCCATCAGAAGCAAAAGAATTGGCCCTAGCACAATTCATGGAGTGACAAGGGATGTTAGTCCCCGTAGGGCCTCCAGATGGGACCGGAGGCCCTATGTAGAATTAACAATTTATTGGTCCCGAAAAAATATTCAGAGAGTAATGGCATTGGTAGACACGGGAGCAGAAACATCAATTATCTATGGAGATCCGGGAAAATTTGATGGCGACAGAGTGATGATTGGTGGTTTTGGGGGACAGACTATTCCTGTCACCCAAACATGGTTAAAATTGGGGGTTGGGCGTCTCCCACCCCGGGAGTACAAGGTGTCTATTGCCCCAGTCCAAGAATACATCCTGGGCATAGATATTCTATGGGGTCTGGCTCTCCAAACAACTGTGGAGAGCTCAGACTTCGACAAAGATGTATCAGTATCCGGGCGGTGCAGGCAATATTAAGAGGCCATGCGAAACATGAGCCTGTTTGCCTGCCGAAACTGCGCCGGATTACTAACGTTAGACAGTATAGACTCCCGGGTGGGCAAGATGAAATATCGAGAACGGTGCAGGAATTAGAAAAAGTGGGTATTTTAAGACCTGCACACAGCCCGTATAACTCCCCCATAGGGCCAGTGTGAAAGTCGGATGGCACATGGAGGATGACAGTAGATTACAGAGAATTAAATAAGGTCACGCCGCCTATTCATGCGGCCGTACCCAATATTGCCTCCCTAATGGACACATTGAGTAGGGTGATAAAAACCTATCATTGTGTCCTAGATCTAGCAAATGCATTCTTCAGTATTCCAATTGCTGAGGAATCGCAAGATCAGTTTGCGTTTACGTGGGGAGGCAGGCAGTGGACCTTTCAGGTCCTGCCACAGGGGTACGTGCATTCACCGATGCATTGTCACAATCTAGTGGCTGATTGGAGAAAACCTGATGATGTTAACCTATATCATTATACTGATGATCTCCTGTTGACATCCGACTCACTGGAGGCAGTAGGACAGGCAGCAGATTCATTAACTGCCTATTTACAGCAGAGGGGATGGGCTATAAATCCCCAAAAGGTGCAAGGTCCAGGCCTGTCCGTAAAATTCCTGGGGGTGGTTTGGTCAGGAAAGACCAATGTGCTACCCAGTGCTGTCATAGATAAGGTTCAGGCGTTCCCAGTCCCTACAACATCAAAGCAGCTGCAAGAGTTTCTAGGTATATTGGGTTATTGGCGTTCCTTTATACCTCACCTAGCGCAGCTGCTAAGGCCACTATACAGACTCACAAAAAAGGGGCAGCTATGGGACTGGGGGAAAACCGAACAGGATGCTTTCCAACAAGCAAAACTGGCAGTTAAACAAGCTCAGGCATTGGGTATATTCGATCCTACCCTCCCAGCCGAGTTGGACGTTCATGTTACTCAAGACGGCTTCGGTTGGGGCCTGTGGCAACGCCAGAGCTCTGTTCGGACCCCCATTGGTTTCTGGTCTCAGGTTTGGCACAGAGCAGAAGAAAGATACAGTATGATTGAAAAACAGTTATTGGCTGCCCATTCGGCATTACAGGCAGTAGAGCCAATAACTCAAACAGCTGCAGTTATAGTCAAGACCACTCTGCCAATTCAGGGGTGGGTGAAAGATCTGACCCACCTTCCTAAGACAGGGGTGGCCCAAGCACAAACAGTGGCACGATGGGTCGCCTATCTCAGCCAGAGGAGCAGTCTGTCTTCATCACCCTTGAAAGAAGAACTCCAGAAGATCCTAGGCCCAGTGACGTATCACAGTGATGCACCAAAAGAAATACTGGTCGCTCCACCAGAGAAGAGTCCCATTCAGGACGGAAAATATCCTATCCCTGAAGATGCCTGGTACACAGATGGGTCCAGCAAGGGCAACCCGAGCAAGTGGAGAGCAATAGCATACCATCCTTCCACCGAGACAATCTGGTTCGATGAGGGGGATGGTCAGAGCAGCCAATGGGCAGAACTGCGAGCCGTGTGGATGGTTATAACCAAGGAACCCGGTGATAGTATCCTGAACATCTGCACAGATAGTTGGGCTGTGTACCGGGGGCTCACTCTTTGCATTGCACAGTGGGCCACCCAGGAATGGACTATCCACTCCCGACCGATCTGGGGCAAAGATATGTGGTTAGATATATGGAATATGGTCAAACACAGGACTGTACGTGTCTACCATTTTTCTGGTCATCAGCCCCTACAATCACCGGGAAACGATGAAGCCGACACACTGGCCCGAGTTCGATGGATTGAGAATTCACCATCTGAGAACATCGCCCGCTGGTTACATCAGAAGCTACGGCATGCTGGACAAAAGACAATGTGGGCAGCTGCTAAAGCATGGGGACTGCCCATACAACTATCTGATATCATCCAGGCATGCCAGGATTGTGATGCTTGCTCCAAAATGAGACCAAGATCGTTGCCCGAAACAACAGCCCATCTTGCTAGGGGACACAATCCTCTCCAGTGATGGCAGGTCGATTACATCGGGCCCCTTCCTCGTTCCGAAGGGGCAAGATATGCCCTGACCTGTGTCGACACTGCAAGTGGGCTACTGCAGGCCTATCCAGTACCAAAAGCAAACCAGGCGTATACCATCAAGGCACTCACTAAACTGATATCTGCCTACGGGACACCTCAAGTCATCGAGAGCGACCAAGGGACTCATTTTACTGGTGCAACGATACAGCGCTGGGCAGAAGAAAATAACATCGAATGGCGATTCCACCTGCCATATAATCCAACGGGGGCAGGCCTCATCGAACGTTATAACAGTATTCTTAAGGCTGCCCTGAAGACAGACTCCCAGTCCTTGCAGGGGTGGACGAAAAGACTGTATGAAACCCTGCGGGACCTAAATGAAAGACCTCGAGATGGCAGACCCAGTGCCCTGAGAATGTTGCAGACGACATGGGCCACCCCGCTTAGGATCCAAATTACGGGCACTGATCATCGGGTAAGACCCCAGATTGGTAATGAAAATAATCTTCTGCTCCCTGCCCCTGAGAACTTAGAGCCGGGTACCCATAAACTAAAATGGCCCTGGAAGGTGCAGGTAGGACCCAAGTGGTGTGGCCTACTTGCACCTTGGGGGAGACTATTGGAGGTGAGAGGCTCAGTAGTCCCTCCAGTAATAGGTACATGGCCTACTGATATTGTGGTCAACACTCCGATCTTTATTGCTAAAGGGACCCCCATCATGTCCCTGTGGCAGATCAGGACACCTCCTTTGGTGCCTGATATCGTTATGCAGCCGCAGATATCCGGCCAAAAGGTGTGGTACAGGCAGCCAGGACGTGCCCCCGTACAAGCGGAAGTGTTGACCCAAGATAGAAATACGGCCTGTATCTTGCGCTGGAGAGCAGACCTTCCCCTCCTGGTACCTGTGAAACATCTGTATTACTCCCCGTGAGTCTGTGAGCCTTCAGGACCACCGGAAGGAACAAAATGCCATCAAGCGTTCCAGTGTTGCTGTCAGATCACGTACAACACCCGGTGATGGTCTGCATGGGACTGATGGAACATAGAATGGACCTGCACCTCAGGACCTCATGCCTCCAGTCACATCATCGAGCACTGGCCCATAGAAGAATATGGACATCCACTGATCATCACTTGTCTTGAATTGTACCAACACGTCGCGATAAAATTGTATAAGTGTCGCGATATACCGGATCTCTGTATTAGGGAAAGCATACCCTTTTGTTAACCTGATCACTGGTTCACACCGTGAAGGGGTGGAGTGTATGGGAACTGCTGAGTCACGGCCTGAACCTCTGATTGATCACCTGAGGCGAGCCATGAGTCAGCCAGAGGGCACAGGTGAAGGCAATTCATCTGTGCTGCCGGAAGGGGTGGAGCCAGGCTGCACCCCTCCTAGACCTATTGAAGAGCTGGCTACCAGAGGGGAAGGAGCTCTTCTGGAGATCACTTCTCTTGGTGTTTTCTGGTGAGCTCAGCCGAAGGATAAGCTCTTCCACTTATTCTCTTTTGTGATTGGTGTCTACTTTGCCTAATTCTCTTGATCATACTGTGATTATAACATCTTGATATCTATTGATTATACACAGTTATATTGTGATTATAACATCTTGATTATACAGGGAGCAATTTGTGGGGAAAGACTGAAAAATTAAACGTATGTAGGCTGGTAAAGTTCTCTCACACAGGAAAGAGTGGTACGCAGATCTTCACGATACCCTTGCCATCGAGAAGACATTGCCAAGATCATGTCAGAGGAACTGCTTGTCCACTGACAAGGTGTACTGTGTCACAGTGCGCTTTAATGAGGGCCGCGTGTCCTTTTTGGAGGTACACAACAGCTCTAAAGGCATCCTGGAGACTGCTGAGGGACTTAATGGTGTGAACAGCTGTCCTCTGAACACTGTGCAGCAGAGCTGGTTCTCCGGACGCTCCTTGGGTCTGCCTGCACAGCCTATGAAACAGCAGGTTGTCATCATCAAAGCTCATCGCTCTTCATCAAGGGCAATTCTGTACTGCATGCTTTCCAAACGCATCTTGCAGTGTCTCACAGTACCAACGATGAAGGAGAAACAGGATCTGTGACTGGGCAGCATTCTCCATTAAGCACAAGAGCTCCAACTGAAAAGAAACACCTGCCCAGAGAGGTTGAGAACAGAACCCCCCGCTTTCCAAAGTGAGCCCTGTTCTGCAGGCTATTTGGCAAAAGCTATGCACCAATACCTGAGTTTTGCAGGTGGGCGTTCATCACACTGGGCTTTACGCACGTTTAGGTTCAAAAGCTCTCCGTCCGCTTTCTTTGTCGTACTATCTCTAAAAGCACTTCGTTTAGGAAAGGCTGATGGGGCACATCGGCTGTTTTCCTTTCGGCGGGATTACCTCTCCGAGGAGAAGTGGGCAGCGGCCGCGCCGCACAGCAAACGGTCGGGCGATCGCTCCGAGGAGCCGTGCCGAAGGCTGCCGGACGTACGGCCGCACCTCACGCCTCGGGCTCCCACCGGCTCCTTCGGAGGGCTCCTCCCGCCGGCATCGCCCGGCACCCGCCCGTCGGACACCCCTCGGCGCCCCGTCCCGCGGCGCAGCCCTCGGGCCCGCCGCCTCCCGGCCGCCGGGGCACCGCGGCACCCGCGCCCACCCGGAGCCCGGCCCCACCCGGCGGTCCTCCGCCGCCCGTCAGTCACCTGTAGGCCCAGGGCGAGGCGCTGCGCAGGTTGACGGGCAGCCGGAACCTCTTGTCGCCGCGCGGCCGGGGGGCAGCTGGCGTTGCGCTGGCGGCCGGGCGGCTCGGGCTGCAGGGTGTGCTGGAAGGCGCCGAGCGTGCCGGCCGCCAGCCGCCCGTACAGCTGCTCCAGCAGCTCCGCTCGCCGCAGCTCCGGGGCCGGGCGTTTGGGCGCTTTGGCGGCGTCCGAGCGGAGCGGGAGCAGCGCCGCGCACAGCAGCGCCGTCAGCACCTGCAATGGGCAGCTGTCAGCGGGGCCGCCGCTCGCCGCCCGCGCCCGACCCGCTCCCGTCCGCGCGGCCCCCGCCCGCCGCCCCTCCTCACCCGGCCTCGCTGCATGGCGCCGCTCGGGCCCCTCGAGGAAGGCGAGGGCCGCGTCCCGCTGGCTGTCTCCCGGCGGAGGAGCAGCTGGAAACGCGCCCCGCGCCTCGCCGCATCTCCCCTTGCCTCGCGTGCCAGGAGGATCGCGGGCGTTCACGGAGGAGGCGAGCGCTCCGGCAGGGAGAGAGCCCGGCCCCGCGCTCGGAAGGAAACGAGGAGCGCGCGAACCGCAGAACCGACCTATGGGCTCGTGAAACACAGCTTTATTGTGAGGCACGCTGGAATCGGTGTGCATCAATCCCTAAGGATGAGCGATGTGTTCTCCGAGAAGACAGCTAAGGCGCTGACGTGCTTTACCCCTTGACGGCCTCGATGGAAACGGATGGAAACCGTCCCGCTGTGCTCCTGGCAACAGCTGAGCCCAAGGTGCGCCCTGCATGGAGCGGCACGGGCTGCCCCGGCCTCCTGGCCTCCCGCCTCGTGGCGCTGCCCTGAGCACGGCTTCATGGGGCTCTGTGACCTTAGAGCTCATGGTGCGATCAGATTCCTGGATACACAGGAAGGGTGTTCAATACATATTTATTGGTTTGACTGACACGTATCATAGGAAAGTGACTGCACAAAGGAGAGGAACCAACCGATGGATTAATGAATTCAAGCTTTATTGGGAGACAGAACGTGGAGACTGTCCCACAGGAACAGCAAGGGCCGGTGGTGCGGAGCTCTCCTCACCGATGGAGGGCTGCAGGGCTGACACCAGGAGTTGCCATGCTCCGGCCGTGTCCCCATCCTGGCCTAGAAGACAAAACAGCCCTCCACCACCACCTGTGTCCAAAGGTTGCTCACACGTGGTGTCTCTGGACACAGGTGCGTGAGTGGTATGCAAGACCCCACCCCCCCAACTCTTCTCATATCAGCCCTAGCTCCTGCCTGTCCCTTCTAACACCAGCCCCCGCTCCTCCCCGATCCCTTCTCACTTCAGCTCCTGCTCCACTGCTGCCCGCTCTGCTCTGGGCTGCTGGCTCGCTGGCAGGGCCCTTTATATACCCGCTGGGGCAGGTTCCACTGTTCTAGCCTTTGTGACACTGCTGCCGCATCGCCATGGTGAGTGAATAGCAGGCACTGATGGAAGGCCCGCCCCTCACCTGCCTGCATTGGAATAAGGCCTTTGCTTTTTGCAGTTTCAATGCAAGAGTAAAATAACCCAAGCATCACTTATTTTTCACCGATCGTAAAACACACCGTAGCTTCAAGTCCTAAATGTTTAATAGACGGTCCCGCACACACAAAGAATTTCAACAATTATTTCTTGAAAACCTGGTAGAAAACCACCTTGAAGAAGCATTGTTTTGCTAAAAAGTTTAGAAGGAAAAAAGATTTTGAGTGGACCCCACATGATTCTGGAAGCAAATCCTCTCCTAGTTCTTCATCTGCAAAGTCATCTTCCTCAGTTCTTTTCCTTGCTGCAGTTTTAGGTCTTTCTGCTTGCGGGCCAACTGGGTCTGTGTAGGAAGCGTCTGGGATTCAAACAAGTACATTTGAAACAGTTACCTGCAAGTACTTCTAGCTTGGTTTTAAACACCTCTAATCAAACAGGAGACTGCTTTCTAACATGACACATCTGTCAAGGTATCTTCTTTGAAATGCAGACTAGAAAGATCACTGAAGGAGAAGATACCACATTTGGATTTTTAAGACATTTTTTCCTGACCAAACCTTGCAGCAGAAAAATAGTATCATTGGGCCATGTTCCTTAGTACCTACAGATCCTTTAAAGTGAGCTCTGAACAATGAAACTAACGTCATTCATCACGATTATTTCATAGGGAAAATGCTTTCCTGATTGTGTAATTATTATACTTGCTTTTCCAGTAACATCATCTTTCTCGTTCCCTTCTCTTTGAGGGTCTGGAAAATCACATGGCATAAGATGCCCACTTGCCTATTTCTTTACTGCTGCTGCTTTCATAGGGTTCACTTGTTCCAGGAAAAGCTTTCAGTTTGGCACCCAGCCTTTTTCCCCTTTGCTACCACCAGCATCTGGAAGGCAAAAAAAATCAGTGAAAAGGCAAGGAACTTGCTGTCATGTGCTGTGAAATCATGATACAAGAACAACATAACTTCAGCTTTCTTTCCAACAAGATTTAAAAAGACCATCCTTTCTTGATGGAGACATGATAGACAACTGCTGAAACTCAGACGTGCTGTTAAAAATCCTTCAGGTTTTTTTGTTTTTTTTTTTTTAATTACAAAAATGTTAAGGGTATGTACTGATGCGATCTCCTTCTAATGTGAATAAAAAAGATCACAAGTCATCAATGTGATATTCACGTAGAGAAGAAACTTTTCGCGTTTATAGAACAAATGTGTTCAGTTGTGGGTAAGCAGTTTAGATGTAATGCTTATTTTCCTCTCACAACACAAGAATAGACTTTATACTGATGCTCACATAGATGTTAGTTTTTTGGGTCGATTTCCTTCCACTCCTTGCACTCTCCATGCATATTCTATTCATAGTCTTCGAAGTAAGGTTTGGTGCATCTCGTGCTTCTTCTGTTTTAATTCATACTGACAAAGCAAGGTTCTAGGCACACACCTTGCTGACTTCTCTTTCCTCTCAGCTTCCTTCACTGAGCACTTTAACATTTCCTAAAACAAGGAAGTCTGAACTATTAATGCTCCTACTACAAGTACAGGGGAGAAATACTTGGAGAAAAAACTTCTCCTAGCGATGCCAGGCACAGGGCTGGTAAGAGGAAAGAAAGAAAAACACGCATCATATCTAAAATACTGGGAATGCATATGCACTTCAATTAGCTAGCAAGTACTTTCACTTAGCTAGTAAGTAATAAACTAAGCATGATTCCATGCCTCATTGGAGTCAGTAATGGTGACAAATCTCCCGTACCATGAAGGAAAATTATCCCTTTTGGTCTTGGCCCCAAAACTGTAAGAGATGAAACTCAAAACGTGTACAAATGTTTATTTTCTTGCAATGAAGACAGCAGTATTTCAAATGCGTATTAAGATCTTGAAATAAAGTAATCCTCATTTATACTTCATGTGCGTCTCCACGCAAGCTGTATGCAGACACTTCTCATGCTGAAAAATACAGATTCATAACCCAGAAATAATACCAAACTGGCTAAAATGATGGTTTAGTCTTTGGCTTTCCCTTCGTCTTCCTCAGCACACAGTAGACAAGCTACAGTGTAATCCTTAATGTTTGTTACCACAACTTCTTCACTGATAATGTTCCCCATGTCAAAGAGATGTCATGCCTTTGACTCCACTGAGATACAGATAGATATATGCATAAAAATATATATATAAATATACATCATACAAGATTTATATGTATGATATACAGACATATGTACACACACTCACCACAACTTTTAATCAGGAATCTCAACACAAATTTTACTCCAGGTTCAATACAGAACCTTGTTTGTACCTCTGCTTGTTTTCCGAGTTATTTCCAGGCAGGCTGGATCTTTTCCACTGACTTCATACAACACAGGCTTCCCAAACACGCTCTTAATACAGGCTTGTTTCCAAAATGCTTTTTTCCATTCTTTCACGAATTTGACACTGTATCTTGAGCATCACGTTAAGAATTATTGCTAGGACAAGTTCTAGGTCAGTTCTGATCTTGATTATCCTTTCATCCTCTTTATGTTTACAACTGCTTTTCTCCAGTTGTTCTGACCAAGGAGGGGAAGAAATCCCTTGGAATTAGTGGAGTTTTCAGTGAAAGTTCCTGCTGTGCTCAACCTTAGGGGGTGACACCTTTCTTTTTTTCTTTCCAATAATATTTTTAAGATGAGATATTTCTGTCTTTACATAAAGGATTGACTTGCTTGTCATTTATATTCTCTATTACTAAATTACTGATGCTACCTGGCTCTGCCTTTATGTTCCTATTTTTAGTTTTTTTACTAAGACAGGTAGACATCATGACAAATGATTGCTGTAAGAAGAGAGACCCTTTGTGCTGTTTGCTTGGATGCTTGATGCACTGTTTTGACTACCCTTGCAGTGACTGCCCTTACCTACTCTACCTCTACTTGATTGATCATCAGAGAGCTTATGTTAGAAAAGAGATCCCAGACATTTCCATCCTTTTCTGTTACCAAAATAAGGAACTTCACCCCCAGAATTATTTGGATCAGGTAGAATTAAGTTCTAGGCGAATTATATTTTTTCCTACATAACAAGAAGTGATGTAAAAGCCTCCCTGGTGAAACTGCTGAGCTTAAAAAAGAAATGAGAACTTATGAGAATCCAGTACTAATTCTTACCCCTTGGAGAACTCAGTAGAGCAGTCTTCCTAAATACTAAAGCATTCTAAAATATTCCTTTTAACACAATGCTAGTAATTTTCATTACCCTATAGAATTGGACCAATGCAGTAAAACTTTTGCTATGTCAGTGGATAAATAAAATTACCAGCTAGTTTCCAGTTTAGAAAAAAATGCAAGAAGTGTTTCACTGAAAAAGGAAAGGAATAAAATTAAGAATTTCTGGGTGAGATCTTTTATGAGACTGAATGATGTAAAATAAAAATGAAAGCAGAATACCAAGGAATAATTTCCTATCTGGGTCAAAATGGATTTTATTCCAGCTGGCCAAAGTAGCCAGAAGTCTGGTAGTTTCCTTAGAACAGCAGAGGGGAACAGTCAGGTTTAACAGCATTAATGTCTCAGGATTTAATAATGGAAGGGAAAAATCATTAGCTCTGCAATACGTAGGCTGCCTAGTGAGGAAAAGACTGCACAGGCAAGCTTCCAGATTTACCTTCCTACAGTTTTACATTTAAGAAACTCAGCATTGTGGATCAATGGGAGCAGAGAGACTTCACAGTCAAGAGAATGAGCTTTTCTTTAAGGAAGCCTCTAGCACTTCGTCTCTGCCTTACTGGGAAACGAGAAAGAATGAGCAAGAAGGTACACAGGGGTCTTCCAATTACAGGGTTGGTAGCACAAAATACTCCTGAACTCACAACAAACACTACTTGATGATTACTCAAGGCTTGTTTGTGTGCATTTATAAATGCAAGGAGGTTCCACAAACATTTTAAGAAAACCAATTTTCTTTCAAATCCTGACAAGCCCAATATTTAAGCAGAGGCATTAAGTACTTACCTCCACCAGCACTTCCTTCCCTGCAGTTACGTGCACTGCCATCTCTGCCAGATTTAATGTGCTGCCGAACAGCAAAACGGGTTTAAAAAGAACAGAACCCCCATTTACTAATGTACGTTAGAAATAATTATTAAAAACTCAACCTAGATTATTACTAAAACAGAAGAAGAACATTAAATAACGTTTATCCTACTGTAACTAATGAACTCCATGTTTTCAAAACACAGAATTGTCCCCAAATCAGTGTTAAAGCCAATGTTTATGTAAAACTAGAGTCCTGTGAAATTCAAACAGACTATCTCAATAAATTGTTTTTCTACAGATAAAATTTATACAAGGAACGTGCACAAAAAAATAGTTCAGATGAACCTCTGTGAAGTACAGCTGAAAAAACAGGCAACGTAGACCTCCTTGCATGAGTTCAAAGTAGCCTCTGCTCATTAATGTCTTGCAAGTCCTACAGGCGTGTTATTACTGTAAAGTTCCAATGGAGGTGGGGAAGTAAGGAAATGTACGAAAAGAACTATTCACCCCATAGGTCTTAAATTTTGAATGCCTGGCGTGGCACTGCAATTTACAGCAAAACTTAATTTGCTGTTGAGTGTTAAATGTAAGATAAAGGTGAAGGCAAATACTTCAAAAAACTATGTTTAAAAACTCGGCTCTCTTGCTCAGAGGAAAAGACTCAAACCTTCCAGTATCTAACCCGTGCTTAAAGCCTTCAGTGACAGAAAACCCACTGGATGGAGCCAGAGGCATGCATCTCATCCCATACTCTGCATAGCCACTATTTGTTTAAAGGATCACTCTTCCTTCAGGCACAAAACAGTAGCCTTAAGCATGGCAGAAACACTATTTCTTACCTCCAAGACCATGAATATCTTCTTTGACGTCTCTATTACATGATGCAATTGGCAAACATCTTGATGACTTAAGTTCTTCATGGCATCATTTCTGTTTTAACACGAGGCAAGTCATCCTTAAGAGACCATAAAAGCAAGCTATGAAATTGCTAACTGATTTGGCATACCAGGTACCACATCTGACTACTGTGTAACATAAGATGTCAAAGCATGTATGTGACAGTACACAATTCAGCATCAACTCAGCAATGGCTGACATTACTCCCTTAGGAATTCTAAAACACAGATCAGAGAAAGCTGAAAGGTAAAATATCCAGTATTTTCATTAGCACTTTGTTAAAGTTGCTGTAATAATGTTGAACTTCCTCCGTTTTACAGCCAGAGAGTATTGCCCTCTGAACAACGAGGAACAAGATTTGTGGTGTTCTGCTGAACTTTTTCCACTCCTACAGCATCCTTCAAAAGGCAATGGCACTAGTAGGCTGCATTTCTGTATACCACCTGCCTGTGTTCTCGAGAACTCCACAACTCCAACAGAAGGTATTATCGTATTTAAATACCTTTCGGCTTAGCCCTAAAGCAACTTTGTCCATGATTTTTGTTGCAACTTTTTCACCAGTAAGAAGATGCCATCCGAGTTTCACCTTTGCAAAACCACCTAAAATTCAAAACAAAAATGCTTAAAGTTGAGTGTGAATTCTTCTCTAATATAATGGTACAGGGAAAGCAGAGTACCTAGCATACATTGTGTGTAATGTTTTAATTAGAGGAAGAGGTGATCAATTCCCAACTTGTTTCAAAATTCAATTTCAAGTTTATACATGTGAAACCTGACATAGGGATCTTATAAGAGCAGTTAATCTATTCTCAGATAAAGGGAGTGCTGAGTCAGACTGTTAGGCACACTGTTTTTGTACAAAGATTACGCTTACCAATTCCAGTTCCAATTGCTTCATGTAATTCATAGTACTTGAGAATTTCCTGGTAGTCGATGGCAGACATCCTGAATTCCACAATTCCACCTTGAAATCCTCCAAGCACCTGCAGTGAGGAAGAGCCAGCAGGGTTTACATCCTATTTAGGACACACTCTTAGAAGTGGAAGGGGCAGCTCCAGCACTGCCTATCTCCTCACCAAAGCGCATCCTGTCTCACCTGGCAGTAACAAATCACACTGCATGGCTTGGACTTCCCTATTGCTAACAGTACAGAACACTGCTCCGAGCTTCGTGCCACAGAGCAGCAGCAGGGCTGGACTACAGCTTTAGAATCATAGAATCACAAGGTTGAAAACCACCTGCAAGATCATCTAGTTCCAACCGCCCTCCTATCACCACTGCTACCACAAGCACTAAACCAGATCTCGCAGCTCCTCATCCGGACGCCTCTTGGACCGCCACCTCTCTGGGCAGCCAGTAGCCTATCCTAATTCTGTTTCTCTCTCTGAGAGAAAAAGTTCTCCCTTATGTCTAACCTAAACCTCTTCTGGTACAACTTGGGGCCATCTCCTCGAGTCCTGTTTGTTGCCTGGGAGAAGAGGCCAAACCCCTCCTCATCACAAGGAGCTTTAGGAAGTTGTAGAGTGCAATGAGGCCTCCCCTGAGCCTCCTCTTCTGCAGACTAAAGAATCCCAGCTCCCTCAGCCGCTGTTCATAAGACTTGTGCCTCCAGACCCCTCACCAGTTTTGTTGCCCTTCTCGGGACACACTCCAGGGCCTCAAGGCCTCAATGTCTTTCTTGCAGTGAGGGGCCTAAAACCAAACACAATACTCGAGGTGCGGCCTCACCACAGCTGAGTACAGGGGATGATCACCTCCCTGCTCCTGCTGGCCACACTATTTCTAATGCAGGCCAGGAGGCCGTTGGCCCTCTTGGCCACCTGGGCACGCTGCTGGCTTGTGTTCAGCCAAGCACCCCCAGGTCCCTTTCCTCTTAACAGTCACCCAGCCACTCAGCCCCAAGCCTGTAACGCTGCATGGGGGTTACTGTGGCCAACGTGCAGGACCCGGCACTCGGCCTTGCTGAACCTCGTTAGGAAGCAGCGGGAGCCTCTCCCCATAGGGCTAAGCGGCCCAGCAGCGCTCTGTCCGCTGGCAGGGCCGTCTCAGCTTCGATCCCACCCCGCGCGCCGCTCCGGCACAGCGCAGCCCGGCCTTTCTGCAGGCCGCCCCAGGAAGAGCCGCCGCCTCAGCGCAGACACAAGGAACGGTACTCCCAGCCCCCCAACCTCCTTTCCAGGGCGACCCAGCCTCCGCCGCATACCGGAACCGCGCTCCAACCGGCCGAATGCGAGCGGGGCAGCCGGCAGCTGCACAGAGCGCGGCCCGGCCGGCAGCTCGCGTTCGAACTTCGCTGTCGGAACGCTCACTTCCGGTCGGGGGAGAGGATGGACCAATCACCGCAGCGCCGAACCCGGAACGGCTGTTGTCGCGCAGTGCATGATGGGAGGAAGGTAGGAACGGGATGCGGTGCGGTGCCGCAGCGGCGCCATGTTGAGTGGGTCTCCGGCTCCACTGCCGCGCCGAAGGGAGATGGAACGCGGTGGTGAAACTGAATTTACGCAGCCCAAGGAAGCCTGGATTGCCGCGTAATGCACGTCAATGATGAATCTGTCAGAGCAGTTTCATCACTCCCCCCCCAAACGCACTTTGAGTGCTTTGGGAGCATCAGTGGAATTTTGAATGAACTCAGCATATTTTAGCAAAGCTGCAACAGCTGCGTGACAGAACTTTGGGAAAAAAATAATCTGTAACGAATGTTGAATAGTGTTATTTAATTATCATCCGGTAATTAAATTAATCAAACCAAGGGAATCAGCTCCCAGCCAATCAGCTCCCAGCCAAGCAGGTGCAGCCAGCACGAGCTTCTCCTGCACACCAGGGCCCATGCAGTCTTACCAAGGGGTCTCCAAGGACTCCCCTATTGACCTCTGGCTTCCAGTGCCCCCTAACGTGCCACAGCGGTTTCTCGGGGCCCCACAGTTTGCTCTGCAGATATCCAGACATGCCCCAGAGCAATCATGCGTGCTGCAGGGGGACCAAGAGACATCTCAGAGCACCCTAGTGCCTTCTCTCAGCTCCTTGGTGTGCTCAAGGGCTCTTCAGCTGTTTCCAAATATTTCCAGATATGCCCTGCTGGACTCCAACAACATCCCCATGTCTTCCGGTACACTCTAACATACGCTCAGAGCCCCCCATTGCGGTGTCTGAGGTACAGACTCAGATGCGAACAATCCAAATCATTTATTGCAGGTTCTAACGTTCCTTATAGAGATTCCCAAATTAGTCTTGTAATTGTCCCACCTTCCTTTACTCATCAACAAAGCATTCCATACAGACACACCTTAACCATGCATGCAGGTGCTTATCCAGGCAGTTCTTCCTCCAATCAGAGTCATTATCATGCAGCCATCACTGCTTACCTGACTTCTCTTCTGGAGCCTTCCTTGCTTCTCAGCTTTGCTTTCTCATGCCATTTATCTTACTCCACAGCTTCTGCTTGGAATATTCTTTCTTGCATTCCCACATTTCTCCTCTCCCAACCCCGCCCCTTTTTTTTTGTTTGTTTGTTTGTTTGTTAGCAAACTATTAACACTCTAATAATCTCTATGGAGCTGTTCTCTAAGTTAGCATGCCTGTGGCCAGGCTGTGCTACTCGTAATTCCTTGCACATGCTTTGCAGACACTGAACTTGTGGGTGCTGGAAACTGACATCTATTAGTGAGAAAGCTGGTATTTTGGGAAAAAAAGGCCGTAATTTTATAAATAAGCTGTTATTTCCAGGGGAATATGTCACATCTTTGGGAGAAAACTGGTATATCTGTGACAAAATGCCATTTTTATGGGAGTAAGTGTGATATTGAGGAGTGTAAAGTAGTGTTCTTGGGAGGAAACGTGAGGTATTCCTTACAGTACAGGTATTTCTGGGAGAAAATGTCCTCTTGAGGAGTGTAAAGTAGTATTTTTGAGAGGAAATGTCAGGTATTTCTCAGAAAACTGCTATTTCTGGAGATAAGGACATACTTTGTTGGAAACTGACATTTAGTAGAGAGAGAGTTGGTATTTTGGGAAAAAATGTCAAATTTTTATAAACAAGACTGCACTGGGTAAGGGACCTAAAGCAAAAAGGCCAAACACAATGCGGTGCAATGTGTCACTGTTAAAGCCAGCAGAGCTGTATCACCATTAAAGACAGCAGAGCTGTGCCAATGCGTCACTAATTAACCCAGCAGAGCTGTGCAGTGTGCCACCATTAAACCCAGCAGAGCTGTGCCAATGTGTCACCATTAACCCCAGCAGAGCTGTGCCAATGTGCCACCATTAAACCTAACAGAGCTGTGCCAATGTGCCACCATTAATCAGTCAAGTCAGACAGAACAAGACTACGATGCTGACCTGTAACCAGGCACAGTGCGGCTAGAGCTCCTTCTGCAGTCACTGGGGCAGCTTCCCCACCTCCAGATCTACAGGCAATATGCACACAAAGCACAGCAAGGCTGTCCATGCTCCACACTCACAGAGAACAAGGTGACAAGTTGAACGTTTACATTAATTGTCCTAAGTCACTATTCAAAGCAATGAATACGCTATTTGGAGAAAATAAATAAAAAGAGAGAAATCCCCACGATCTTCTACTTCTCACGAGCCAGGAAATGCAGCAGGCATCCCTTCATCCTCACCATCACAAAGTGTCAGCAGTCCCAGCAGTGCCTGTCTCCAGTCCTGCCCCTTTTTGAGTCCCTCTCCTGCCTCTGATGTAGCCCTGACCAGGCCCTGTTCTGCCCCCGTTCCGTTTAGCCCATCCCTGTTCTTGTCTTGTCCCTGATCCTCCACCTCACCTTGCCTGTGTTCCTGTCCCTACCCTGACCCTACCACTACCTCCACACCTACTCTCACCCTTTTCTTTATCCTGTCACTGCCTGACCCTCTCTTTTCCCTCTCCTGCCCGTCCCTATCACTCGTCCTGCCCCTACCCCTACACTTTTCTCTATCCCACCCCTCTCCCTCTCCTGTTTCCTTCCCTTCCCTATCCTTGTGCTGTCCCTGCTCCAGGCTGCCAACAGAATCCCCTGGCAGCCCACCACAAAGTTGAAGGGAAATTGTAAGCCAGGAGAACAGAAGTGTGATGAATAAGAGGGGAGGACAGAGAGGGCAGAAGAGAAGAAAGGATACAGGTAAGAGGAGCAGAGCTAATGGGGCAGGGGAAAGCAGGCGATGGCAGAGGAGAATGGACAAGAGGGAAGAGCAGAAAGGCAGTGAAAATAGGATTCCTTGAAAAGAAGCGTTTACAGCTTTATTACAAGACAGGATGCCTCACAATAAGATGGATGGTTTTCCAATTCCTGAATTACAGAGGATACACAAACTAAGAGGGGTTAAAAAAACCTAGCAAGAAAGTGCCACATTCTAAAGCAAACGGCCCAGGAACAATTCCAGCTACTGCACTCCCTTGAGAGCCTCAATGGGACTCTCATCTGCTCACAGGGCCCAACGCAAGAGGATCAGCTGCTCTGGGGAAGAAGGACTGGGAACCATGTTCCAGTTTGTATCCTTGGAAGGAGGTTAGGGAAGCAGCTCCACGTAAAGACAAGAATGAAACGATGATCAAGCTCCAATGCAACGGGTGCAGGACCAACAACCCTTCATGGAGCTCCAAATATTTTGGAAAAACAGGTCCTCGCAAACTGTAAGAGCCATACATGACCCCGGAGCAGAGGCCTCCTTAATATATAGGAACCTCAAGAAACGTGAAGGACAACTGTTTATTATAGGGTATATTATAGGGTTGGGAGGGAAACAAACTGAAGCTGTACAAACAAATAGAAATGAGAATAGGAAACCTCCCCCAACGACTGCATCCTGTGATGACTGTCCCCATCCCAGAATACATCGCAGGGATGGGCATTCTAAAATGACTAACACTGAATCTCCCCGGTGCTCAGCCCCAGTTTGGAATAAGGAACTGCATTCGTGCTCCGACAATTTCAGTGGGAAAAGTAACAATGCCTGCTGTGCAGATTCCTGCTGCAACTGAAGTAGTGACAATGAAACAGTAAAGGACCTGGGGGGGGAGGGGAGCATGAAGAGATATCAAGGACAATTAATGATTTATTGGGTGCAGGAGATTTGAATCAACTACTACAGCTCAGAACAATCCAATATGGCCTGTCAAATAGCGGTGGGTTGTGGGAGGAATTAAACAAGCTCACCCTGCCTCTCACAGTGGCTGCAGCAGGTAGTGTTGCTTTAACAGAAAAAGCTCAGAACCATTCCAGAGCAGGGCATGCTGTAATTGATTTAGCTAATGCTAGCTTCTTCATGATCCCAATTGCAGAGGAACGCCTTCCTATGGCAGAGGTGACAAGATCCTGTCTGTAGATTGCCTCAGGGATGGCTGCACAGCCCAACCATCTGCCACAGAACCGTGGCTGAACATATGCATGACACCAAACTGCCTCCTCACATGCAAACAGTTCATTAACGTAGATGACATCCTGACTCAGGGAAACCGAGGAAGAGGGGCAACAAATGCTGGAATTGGTTGTGGATCAGATGAAACAGAAAGGCTGGGAAATTCATCCTACTGAAATTCAAACAGTGACATTTTTAGGAATTCAGAGGCATTTGGGGCATTGGGGAATACCACCCAAAACTCAACACAACATTTCAGACTTTGCAGTACCCTAAAATATGAATGAGGCACAGCAGTGTATTGGGTTGTTTGGTTTTTGGAGACAGCATGTTCCACATCGAGGACAAATTTTAACCCTGTTTATATACAAAGTGACAAGAAAAAGTTGGAGAGGGGAAACGAAACGCAGGTTGCCTTTGAATTAGCAACAAAGGCTCTTCAAAGGGCCTCAGACTTACGGCCCATGCAAAAAGCAGAAACAGAGTTAAACGTGTCTGCAAATGGGGCATGTGCCAATTGGAGCTTCTGGCAAAAACAGGGAAAGAAAAAGGTTCCCTTGGGTTTTGGCAGAAGAAAACTCATGTCACAAGAGGAGTAATGGATGCAGATTATCAAGGATAAATCAAATTCTGTTCAGCAACGGTGAACAAGATTTAATTATTCAACCCACAACAGAACAATTACTGATAGTGCCAGTTTTAAAAACAGTTGTGAGAAAAGGAGCCCCACCTCAGATCACCACCACTCTGGAGAACTATGTACGTAGTACATAATTTTATTTTGCAGATCCTGCATGACTGGATTTACCTGCCTACCACCACGGTCCATTTGGAAAAAGATACCATCTGTGTGCCTGGATGTGAAGAACGGCCTCACCTGAAATTATCCCCAGTGCCTGCTGTCAAAGCTTGTGACCTGAGTGCAGTGATGGCATTGCTAACGGCACGTTGCCACTGTGACCAAGGCACAGGTTGGATGAACAGATGGATAACTTTAGGACAAGGCTGAACAACTTTGCTCTTTCTTGCTAACTGCCATGTGTGTGGAGGCCCAGGAGGATGGGAATACTGGACGTGGATGGCCTGTGCAACCCAAATGGTGGGATAGCAAAACAAGTGCAGCCCATGAGGGAACAGAGCTCTGGGCCAGGACAGCAATCCCTGCCAGATGCAGCAATACAGAGAAATGATCAGAGAAACGGGGAAAAATACACAGAAATTGAAACATGTCCAGATTACTTCACGTGTCCTACACCTGTGGTGATTCAAAGACCACACCTGCCACGTCTTCCACAGCAAGGCTGTGTCCATATCAGAATTAAGTCTTGACACGAGATTTCTGACTTACGAATATTAAAGCCATCTTCATCATTTGAAGGAAAGGGCTGAGCTGCTGGAGGCTCTGCTCAGCTACATTTCTGCCCCTCTGGAGTGCAATTCAAGTGTAGATTTCACACACAGGAAGGTGTGAAGAAAAGCTCCCCCTCCAGTCCTAGAGTTAAAGAAAGTTCCAGCAGTAAATATCAGGCTACAACAAAGCCCAAGCTTCTGAGTTCAAGGACATCCTCTGAAGCCTAATTTAAGGCAGTAAAATTCACCTTCTTGCCTCAGGTTAATATCTCCAAGCTATTTTCAAAGATCTTTTCATTACCTCCCGATACGGGATTATAGCATACATCTAGTAGAACAAACAGAGCCAATAAAGAGACCCAAACACACACAGTGAAGGCATGAAAGTCCAGCATGGTGAAGATCAGAAATGAGGCAGGGGAAGCCTGACAGATGGAGAGCAATTAAGTGTCTGAATAAAGAAAGGAACAGAAGGAACAGACATTGCTGGAATCTATCAGATGCCAATCTTCATTTGAAAAACATCCTGTACACGTAGAACAAAAAGCAACACAGGATCAACCCACAACTGTTTATCCCACTATCTCAGTGATTATTGCTATCATACAAACTCTACGTATTTTTAATACTGCTGTTTAAAAAAAAAAAAAAAAAACACAAATTCCTCCTCCAGCGTGTAATCAAATTCAAGTTCATTTATGAGTTTAGGTAGAAAAAAAACTTCTGGTCTCGGTAACACAGCTACAAAAGCACTGTACAGGATACGCACAGATACGGCATAAACCAAAGCTGGCTCTTTGTAACAGCACATTTCCTTTGTCTATTCCCCTTCTGTTGATGTACATTACCACAGCTTTGATGACAGTAAGGTTTCCTGGGCCATCTGTCAGAGCTGCAGAGCTTCCACCTCCTTTAAGCATCCGTCCACTCACAAGTACAACCAGCCTGGCTGAGTAAACTACGCTGCGTGTGCTGAGATGAAATGGAACAGAGATCAGAAGAAAATAATTGCATCTCAGTAAAAATAGCTGTGATTTCTAGTCCGAGCAAATTAATGTCACATACAAAAATTATTTCCAACGTAAAGTAACCACGTTTCCAAAACAAATTCTACCCATAGAAGATTACCGAACTATACTAAAGCACATCTTAAAACATCAGTTCTGTGGCAGACAGAGTAAAGAGACCAGCAAGAGAAAGCACAGAAGGGCTTCTCCCTAAGGAATAATTGACTACAGGAGGTAGAGCTGTTTGCTGAGGTTTTTTAGTGTGAGTGAGCAGAAAAGAGGAAAGTAGGAACGTGACCTCAGGACAGTCTGAAGTAACATGGAAACGGGAAGAGCTGCCCAGGTGCTCTGAGCTGTTCAGACGACGTGACAGCCATTTTCTTGAATGCTGTTACATATGCAGAGACAAGCAGAAGAATGAAAATCAAGGCATTTGCCTTCATCTTAATGGCACTGTATAAGTCACCTCTCTGCAGGACTACGGCACAGACAGTGCAAGACTACTAAGAACTGCACAGTAATTGCCAAGCCACGTTTTCAGAAGCCAGCGTGACAAAGTACTTCCCTTTTCCTATCCACAAAGAAATGCTGGCTTAACACCAATCTCCAGTGGGATAAGAATACGGAGGTACTTCATGCTATTTTCTCAAACTGAAAGGTATCAAGTGTCTACTTAAGGACAAAATAAAACCAGCAAAAAAGAACATTGGAAGCACACTAACCTCGGCAGTTACTTCAATCAAAGTACTCAAACAGCAATAACTGTAGCAGGCAGTAGCTTAATTCTGCACATAGCTAGCAGTCAACTTTGCTTGCTCTTAGATCTTTCTGCTTCCTATTGAATTAAGCCTTCTTTAAGGTATTTATCACACTTTCCACAGGACTGCTTTCATGCTTTACAAAAAAATAGCACAGCTGGAGAAAAAGACTCAGTAAAGCTCTCTGACAATACAGGGATGCAAACTTCCTGCCTGTCACCCAGACAGGCGCAGCGCCCACCCTGAGGCTCTTGTGCTGGCACTGCACACACTGAGCACAGGGGAATCCTTCACAGCAATCAGCTGCTGAGTTACACACAGCCATTCTGGGAGAACCGGTTTACTGCCTTTGTTGTTCACATGCATAGCACTACACCAAGTTAGCACAACCATCTACACCTCGTTTTCTCCACCACACAGTGGAGAAACAAACAGCTTTCTGGCTAAAAATAAAAATACCCTGCAATGCAAAGAGAATGTTCCCAGATAAAACAAGGGAAAACAATCCAACAAGCAACCTCCCTCCTTCCCCTCAGCCCACCATCCTTCCCCCCACAGAACAGACAAAACAAACCCACAGGAAAGGAAAAGACAGCAAATCCACTTCCTGAGCCAATTCCCAGTATTGAGAACTTAATAAAGAAAAACCAATACATTCTCTGCGAGCATCACCACAAAAGCTGCACATTGAATGAAATGAGCAACTGAGGGTTACAGCCTCCAGCTGCACCTCCTAACCAAAGCAACGGGGAGAAAAAGTAAAAGTCTGTTTGCTAGTCTGTTTTTCAGACTGGAGCCTCAGAAAGTTGTAGAGATACCCCAGATAACAAAACCCTCGCAACTATTCTTTGTAACTGGAGACGCACTACCTGAGAGAGACCCTAAGAAACATACAGCTAGATTAACTTCATTATGTTCTTTTCCTCCTGTGTTTTTCATGCTAATTCTTAAGAACATCTCCTTTTTGAATAGATCTTCAGAATCTGAACCATACCTGAACTCAGCTGCGTAGGCCAAGGTGAAAAAGTAACTCAAAAATGCCCTACAACTTGCACAACATTTTCCTCACAGCAGTTAAGGACAGCTGTCCTGACACCTCAGCGTTCCTGAGTTCAGACTGACAGAGGAGAGAGCTGCAGTTTCTCTCGTCCTGACGCAGCAGATGATGCGCTGTGCAGTACCTTGGGCAGTCCTTACACAAGCAGCTTTAAAAGCTGTCAGCAGTGCACAACACTTACGAGCTCATGTTTCTGTTCACGCAGGTTTGCTTTAGGATCCAAGCCCAGCATCCTGCACTGCTCCATCACTGAAGGCACTGCAAGCTCCACAGCCCGCGGTTCTGCTGAATTAGTCAGGCGTTTGGCACTGGTTTTGTCCCAGGACAGAGAGTCCTACCCAAGATATTAAGAGCAGCACTTATCACAAAAAGAAAACTCAAGGTCTAGAAGTACAAACAGCTGCAGTAATTCCTCTCCTCCAAACTGAAAGTGAAAAGCACACTTGCTTTGGAATAATACCAGTAGAACAGAGAAGCTTGCACTACAGAGCAATCTCTAATGAAGACTGCTGATAATACAAAGGTAATGAGCACATCATACACACTTCTATCCACAAGTCAGTAATCAGATGTAGTCTACCTCTGCAAAACACGGCCGCTGTGCGACAAAACCCAGCACGAGAAGAACAAGTCAGCTGGCTGCATGCTTCCCAAACACTGCACTGCCATCACAACTAAATGGGAACTGAGAATCCAGACATTAGTGTAACAAAAAGGTAATCAGAGCCCCAGTGAGCTTCTGGATCGCACCAGTTTCTCTGAAAACAGAGTGGTGAGAGTGAGTAATACAAGTCCGTATGTAAAACGTGTCTATGTAATTAAAGTATGTAATGCATGTTTCCTAATGCACTATAAACTCACTGAGGTGCAAGTCCTGCCTATTGTAGGCAAATCAGGAATAAAACAACCATAGAAAAATTAGTTATGCAACACCAGCATTATAATTGCTATTTCTCAGAAAGCCTCTTGCAGGTGATCAAAGCTCAATGCCTAAGGAAGTTTCTTTATAAAATTCCTGCTTACCTGTCCTGCTATACACTCTGACCATAGATCAGTTTAATAGACTACAAGTGCATCACACACCTTACACATAAATGATGATAAAGTGTTTCAGAGCAGAGCACTCCCACTTTCCAGGAGCAGGCAGAATGTTCTCTGTGTCAGCCTCGTGAAGTTACAGAGGGTTTTTCCCTCCTAACATCACGTCACATTTAACTGCTGTACACCACTTTCTGTATTATTCTGCTAAAACTGATCACTGAATGAAATAGCTGCAGATGCTGCCACGGACAAATGACACAACTGACCTTGTACAGCATACAAAAACTAAAAGAACTTTTCTAATAGCCGCTGACTGACTGATTTTAAGCAGAAGGGACACCATTTCCGCAAAGTCATGCGTGGGGAGGAAAAAAAGAATCAGCAGTTTTCTTCACACTCAGCTTAACCCTTGCTTTCTTTTGAGAAGAAATGCATTTCCTTCTTAGCCTCAAAGCAGCAGCAAGGACAGGAATAATGAATATAGCAGAACTTATATCAAGATTCCACTTCAGCATAACAGAACTTGAGAAGTGAGCTTCCAAACAGGGGTGTGCAGGGAAGGAAACAGTGACAGCACAGTGTTACCCGATGTAAAATACTGTCTCGTTCCAACTCATGCTCTAAGTGAGGTATTGACTTTTGCACAGTTAAAACACAGAGCTCTTACTTTATGGAAAAAGTAAATCAGACCATGTAATGAATGCCTGGAGCTGTACATCAATAATTAAAGGGCATCGTATCCACTGGAACTTCACTTGAGAATCCAGAAGGAATTCTGATCTCTGACTTACAAAATTAACTGTTTTCCAGCCAGTAAGAAGATGAATTTGTACAGTTCAACTGCAGCTTCCTTTAAAATGCCCTCCTTAGCATACACTGACTTATGAAGTTCAAAATAAAAGCTTCAGATAAAAAAAAAAGTCTAAGGATCCCATGTTCCTGTTAGTGCTTCGTGCCTGCAGCTACCATGAGAGGTCAGGGTCCCAGTCCTGGGTGAAGGTCACTTCTCTAGAGAAAAATCAGACAAGCAAAGCACACGTGCTAACAAGGGAACTTGAGAAGCACATTTCACTTTTAAGAAGGAAAACAGACATACCTTCATCCATTTGCTATGAAATGCCCCTTCATTCCATATCTATAAAGCAAAAAGTAAACAAAGGTCAGTATCTGGTGATATACAAAGTAGTAGCGCATGCACATACATAAATATTTCAACCATCGTTACTGAACTTTTTCACCAGCTCTTCAGGAAAATAATCTGTATGAAAATTCAAGGCAGGTGCTTATTTCTCTCATCCTCTGGCCCGCATCCTGCAGCCTCACTGAAAGAGCAACCGTGCTGTGAGAACTCTCTACAACACTTGGCCTCGTCACAGTTATATGCTATTAACATCATCTCTACAGCTTGGCAGGCGATGCTTTTCTCCTTGATTTCACTTCAAGACGTGGCCATGCAGAATGTCAGTAACAGCACGAAAACAAGACGTTACTTAAATACTTCACATGCAGAACTTATATCCTACTGTAAAAGCACAGCAAGGCAAAAACTCGTGTTGGATGCACAGCTCCCACCCACCCCCTCAAAGGTCCATTTCTCAAGCATCAGGCCTTACCAGAGTGCAAGACTGACGCTGACTGAAACAGTCAGCAGCAGGAAGGGAAACACTCCAGAAGAGATGGACATTGCACGTACCTTCCCACACACAGTGAAAATTCAGAAATGCAGCCTCATGATAAATCATTTATATTCATGATTGTGATCAGGTCTAAGCATTAAGGTCATTTGACTCGAGAGGATTATGGGGAAGCCACTGCCTAGGATGTTATGCTACTGCAGAAAAGCAAAAACAGGCTGAGAGAAGCATCAATGCAAGCATACCAAGTCCTAGAGCTTCCCTGTCTTGTCTGGTGCCACATGAAAACATTGGTCCCTTAGAGTAATTAAGGGTCAGACGTGTTTGTTAGAACAAAGAGCATATAAACCCCAAGGCTTGGATTTACCAGCCAGTCCAATTTTGAGGATCTTCTCTTTAGCTTCTCTCATTAGCCACCGCTCACAGCCTCAGAAGTCGCTCTCATCATTTCCATAGCGCATCTCAGAAAACTCAGTGCCATCTAGAAAGGAAACAGACATTATAAAGATGTTATAAAATTCTCTGCATTGCTCACTGCCACACTATGCAGGCAGGCACAGCACTCCAGCATGGCTCACACATTCTTTCCTCTGTACTTCAAACCAAAACAAGTAGTGAAGGGAAGAAGCAAAGCTGCCATTCTTCATTCTCAGCATGTTAACTCAGCATAAACATCTGGGGATTTTTCCTTTTCTGGGGGGGGAAGTGCTCTGTCTCTTGCTTTTTTAAAAAGGGACTATGCTTTGTGTTTTTGCAGCAGAATGTGATTAGCTGTTGGGCATTTTCTATTCCTAGATACAATAATGGTAAAACATGTATTTATGACTACCTTCGTCTCAGCAACCAATGAGAAATTCACAGCGTTATGATCATGAGAATAATAATCACCATTGAAAGCACAATTAGCAGATAATGGCCGTATGGTGGTGCATGGGGGGAAGAGAGTACGGGGGGAAAAAAAGCAGCACGAATTGAAATCCTCAGCTCCTCGGTTCCTTCTCAGACATTGCTCACAGCGATCATAGACGCATTTCTACATCAAAAGGGAGGGGGGAGGGGCGGAAGAAAGCGCCGTCTCCGGAACGCGAGTGTAAATTTCCTTCACGAGTCTGCAGACACCAACCGCGATGTCTTTCGTGCAGCCTCAGCACAGCCACAGAACACACGCGGCACAGCTCAGCGAAGGGAGCGCGGAGGACGCGTTGCTGCAGCATCACCGCCACGAGAACCCGCACAGCCCCCAGCCGCCAGCTGCCCGGCAGCTCCAACCCCCCCCCCGGAGGACGCGTAACGGGGCGCCGAAATTCGGCCAGGGAAAGGAGAGAGAAATCAGGCTGAGGACAAGAACTGCGGCACAGAACGCCGCTCGGAGGACGCTCGCTCTCCCCTCCCCCGGCTCTCCCTCCCCCCACCTCCTTCCCCCACAGCTCTCCCTCCTCGCCCGCCCGCGCCCACCGGCCCCGCTCACCCCGCTGCCGCCGATCCCGGCCCTTCGGCACCGTTCGTACGTAAGCCGCGCCGTCCCCGGGAGGCCCCGGACCCCACGGGAGCCGACCGCACGGCACGGCCAGGAGGAGAAACCCGCGCGCCGCCCAGCACCGCTCCGCCCTCGCCTTCCGCCACGTGACCGCGCGACCAGGTCGTCATCCGGGCAAGGTAGCCGCAGGGTGAAGCTGGCGGCCGCCATTTTGAGAAAGGGCACGGCAAGTTCAGAGCGGCGGGGGGGCGCTGAGGAGCGGGTGAAGCCGTCGAGGAGCCATGTTGGGTGTGGGAACGCTGCCGGGCGGAAGCGGCGTGTTTGTACCGCGGCTGGACGGAGCTTCTATTGTTCTAAACTCTTCTAATTCGGTAATTGGTAAGTGCTTCATTTACGTCTGTTGCGCACGCGCAGGGAAGTCGTGAGTCCTTGAAATTAAGTCACTTGGGTGCAATTTTACTTCATATCCTCTCAAGATCTTGTGAGCCTGTTTGAGCCTCGAAGGGCAGCACAGTCCAGCCATGAGTATTCCTTCACTGGGAGAGCTGCCACGTTTCAGTGGGAAGGTCACCGCTGCCCTCTGCAGCTGAGAGCCCAGCCCTTTGTATCTGGGCCGTGGCGTTGCTGTTTAGTAAATCATACCCTAGCGAAGGTTTGGATGAATGTACAGCAATCTGTGTGATGCCAGGCCTGCCGATGTCTCTTCAGGCACTTCCTCGGGCAGGCCATGGCTGTTCTCTGGTTTGCTCTCGTGCAGGATGTTCTTGCAGTGTGTGTGACAAAATATACATATATACACCTCTATACAGAGTGTGCGTGCCTGGGAAGGTTCGTCTAGAGGATAAGTGATGTAAACTATCAGAGATCTTCCCCAGGTGAAGTAGAAGGACTCCCAAAAAGAACTATGATAGCGGAGATCATGAAATAAATAAATTTAAAAAATTATCCAATTCTAATGCAGAAACAACATTTGATTCCCACAATGCTCATCTAAGCACCTTTAGTAACTGTTCTTTTTTACTTCCAATTCCAATTTTCCTTTAAACTTTATTTCAGTTTACAGTTCTTCTAGTAACTCATGCCCTAGTCAAAGTTTGGATGAATTTGGCATGTACAGCAATCTGTGTACGCCTACCTGTTTTCCTATACGAGATTGTAAACGTCTAACAAAGCAAACCTCCTCACTTTTGCCAGTGGTTTCCCTTCTGGTTACAGCCTCATCACTTACTGCAGTAAGAACACCACATTTTGCTTTGGGGGGAGGGGAGGAGAGGGGGGATGCGTTCTCTTGTCGGTGCTGATCTGCTTTGGCTGGAGCAGATCACAGACTTGAATATTTTAACCCAGTGCTCTTCTTTAAACTTTGTGCTGATTTAGGTCTTCCTTGTTTTGTTTTTCACAATTCCACTATTCGTACCCTCAGTTCCGCTTCCATGTACCGTTCCTAATTCCATTTCCATGCAGCACTGATGTTTGCACTTCCATACAGCACTAACATTTACACTTCCAGTACAAAAACGACAGGGATCTCTTGGAAAGAGTCCAGCGGAGGGCCACAAAGATGGTGAGGGGCCTGGAGCATCTCTCCTGTGAGGAAAGGCTGAGTGAACTGGGTCTGTTCAGCCTTGAGAAAAGAAGACTGAGAGGGAACCTGATCCAGGTCTATAGATATCTGAGGTGTGGGGGCAGAATGGCGAGGCCGGACTCTTTTCAGTGGTGAGTGGAGACAGGACAAGGGGAAACGGCTGGAAACTGCAGCATAGGAAGTTCCGCACAAACGTGCGCAAGAACTTCTTTACAGTGAGGGTGACGGAGCACTGGAACAGGCTGCCCAGGGAGGTGGTGGAGTCTCCTTCTCTGGAGATGTTCAAGACCTGCCTGGATGCCGACCTGTGCGACCTGCTGTAGGGAACCTGCTTTGGCAGGGGGGTTGGACACGATGATTTCTGGAGGTCCCTTCCAACCCCTACAATTCTGTGATTCTGTGATGTTCTTTCAGTGCTCACAAGACAAGAGGGAGGGAATATACTGAAAGAAAGGTGAAACAGACCATGGCTAGCAAAAGGAGGTGAGTGTCAGGCATGTTTAGAAAGAACAATTCCGAAGCACTCAGAACCAGAAAGCAAGTGAGGAAGGGCAGGCTAAGACTCTCTCACTGTGATCTGATCACAGCAGCAGAGCAGTGGAGGGAAGTAGTTAAATGACCAATAGGGAAGTCAAGCCTGCCCTCCAAAGGCATCATGGCCCAGACAACTCCTGCCTTCAGTTCGCTGCTTCAGCACAGTTTTCTGAAGGGAAAATAACAACAACTGAGGCAAAACCAGTACACATATAGAAAGAACACGTTAGGCTGACTTCATCTCCCTGCACAGGGGTCTCCAAACACTGCAGTCACAGACGTCAATCTGTCTGTGATCCCACTGCAGTGATGCTGTCATATCCAGTGGGACTGAAACTAAACGGTAGGGCTATCCTCTCCTCGTTAAAGATGTGGTGCTCTAACTCATCCATGCGTGCTTGTGGTTGTTACCCACTTTTTCTCATGTGTATTTGTTGAGATGAAAGGTGAAAGAAGAGATGGAAGGTGCTCAGTGAATGCTTCCTGTGTACCCAGGTGAAATCTTATAGTGTACTTTTATTCATTTAATTACATTCAGTATTCCAAGGCACAGATGAACTTAATTTTTTTTTCATTAAAACAATGAACTGCAATCTATATAGCATGATGTCAAGACAAACTGCCACAACAGTTAATTTTCTGGGAGGTTTAATTATTCCACTGCTCTCATCAGGTTTGTTCAAGACAAGCTGAAATGGTAGTTAGCAAAGGCAAAGCTAGCGGTCACTGCTGAGTGCCAAGAGATCATTTCTTTTCTTTTCTTGTTTCCAGAAAGCAAGAAAAATAACAAGATGCACAAACCCTCTATTACAATTAAATACTCATAGCAAAGAACAATGGGAAACTTCCATTGACGTTTGGAGTTTGGAGAAAAACAGCGCTGGACGGGAGGGAAACCGTCCTGCTGCGGGTGTGGAGGGACGACTGCTGGCGGGAGGGAGGAGTGCAGCTGCCTTCCCCCATCAGCAGCGCCGTTCTGGCGTCCCACGGCAGCCCAGGGAGGGAGCAGAGCAAGCCAGGGTTCTGCGGCTGGCAAAGGGAGCCGTGCGGATGTGCCGCGGCGCTTCCCATGCGCGTAAGAAGCCTCTCCTCTTTGTATCCGCAGGAGGAGCCCCGCAAAGCCCTCGGCCGTGTCAGATTGGAGGCGCGGAGCAACTGAGGAAACGCAGAACGCACCTGCGTGTGCCGAGTGGAAATTCACGGCAATTCGCAAAAGACAGCAGAGATTTTTAGTAGTAATAATGAGAATAAAAGGTTGATGACTTTCTGCCCGCGCCGAGGGTGGTTACTGGAGCGGCGCGTTGGGGCCGGGTGAGGGAGGAGCTGCGGGGCCGACTGGGGCGAGAAGCGCGGGACCGTGTGACGTCATCACCCTGTGCCGCGAGGAAGGAGGCGGCCGTGCGGAAGTGGTGCGGGGCAGCGCGCTGCTCCAAGGCCGCAGGGCAGCTCCGGGCTCCGAGCGCCGCCTCAGCTTCAGCTTCTACAAGTGGGTGTTCGGGGGGGCACCGGGGCGGGGGCCGCTCTGCGTTGGCCCCGTGGGGCCTCTGTGGTGTTCAGGGCCTCTGCTCGGTGTGGGGAGGTGCGCTGTGTTCCCCCCCCAATCCAGGGTACATCGCTGCCTCGTTCCCCTCCACGGTTCGGCCATAAACACCCCCAGTCCTTCTTTCTGACCCCCAGGGTCACACTCTCCCCCGAGCCTCCCCAACTCCAGTTTCCCCCCATTCCTTTTCGGCACCCCCCCTCCCCCCCCAGTTCTCCATTTTTATCCCCAGGGTCCCTTTCCCACCCTCACCTCATCCCTCCCCTCCTTATTCCCCCATTCTGATCCTCTCCCCCCCTCCCAATACTCCCCTCAGTTCCTCTTGCCTCAGATCAAATGTCCACAACATACACATCTCCCTGTGAGGTACCTCACTAATGCTCACGTGTGGAGATTAAGGATAGGAAGGAGCTGTTCAGATACAAATATCTGGTGAAATGTAGGTTGTTACTCCCAGAGTGTGGTGTGGAAGGACATTCCTTTGTCCAACAACATCTGCACTGACAATAGATACCCACATCTGGGACAGCTGAAGCTGTTTCTGCTGTGCATAATGAGGGCAGCCTATAAGGGAATTTAGCCGAACAAATGGAATCGTGTGCCACAGGAGCATGACTAAGCTTATTTCTTTCCCTTCTGCTTCAACACCTGTGTTTCTAGATCTTCCTTGACTGCAGTGGCTGTTGTGTCATGGGCATTCCAGTGTGTCCTCAGCTGTTATCAGCAAGCCTGTCCCAGCTTTTGTGTCTTCTTGCAGGACTTTATTGGATACAGCTAGTGATAGATGGAGATAAAATGAGGGATTCCTTTGCAAACTGTATCCTTAAGTGTCCAGAAGTGAATGAGCCTACGACTCATGTGCAGTACACCATGGAAAAGATTCTCTCATTTTGGTCACTTGAGCTATTACAGAATAACATCATTAACTGTTGCGTGGTCTTGATCAGGCTGCTTACCAACTGCTTGATCAAGGAGAGCAGGCAGAAGTCTTTTGTCAGCAATCTGAGGTGTCTGCAGATCAATGAGCGGCTGCCCATGGGAGCTGCAATTGCCCTGGCATTCTCTGGCCGAACAGAACAACAGGCCACCGAGTTCAGCCAACTTCTTCACACAGCTGCTGGGGGAAACACAGGTGATGCTCAGCTGGGTCTCACACTGGCCGACAGGGAGCTGGTCAGGGCTGTGATAGTCAGGGTCAGCTTTGGCTGCTTTTACCTGACATGGACCTGATACTTGCAGAGGAGTGTGAAGGCTCCAGCTGATAGAGTTTCTTTACAAGTAAAAGAGTAAACAGGGATGGTGTGGGCCTACTGTTGTGTTAATGTGTTAGCAGAGAGGGCTGATGTACCTCATGGCTTCTTTGCCTCTGTCTTCACCAGCAATGCTTTCCTGGCTTTCATGCCTGAAGGCAGGATTCCAGAGCACAACTGCCAAGTGGTTGGAGAACTCCTCGACAGCAGCCCTGCCAAGAAGGTCTTGGGCTTCCCTGGGAGACAAAAAGCTTTACCTGTGTCAGCAGTGTGTGCTGGTAGCCCAGAAAGCCAACAGTATTGTGGACTGCAACAAAAGAGCGGTGGGCAGCAGGGCAAGGGAGGCGATCGATCTCTACTCTGCCTTCATGAGACCCCAACTAAAGTATTGTGAATCCTCTTGTGGTGTCCTGGCCCATCTCGTGGCTTGGAAGATCATGGTGATCTTACTTCTGTCTCGTCAACTGATGGCAGGTCACAGGAACGCTGGCGGGTTGGGTAGTGGGTGGTTGCTGAGATGATGGATCTGTGCTGAATGAGGCATCTGGAGGCGGGGGCTCTGGGGCCAGGCCGCTCTGCTCCGGGGCCGGGCCAGGTTTTCATTTCTTTATGTACTGCTGTGTTGCTGCAGCTGCCCTTCTGTATTGTTATTGCTTTTTTTGTTCATGAATATTAAAACGTGTTATCTCTGTGTTGGTTGTCATCCTGCTCTCTTTTCTGTGTTTTGCAGGTCAGCTCGTGCTGGAAGTTGGTGGTGTCGCTGTATGAATGAAGGTCAGTTCAGGAGTAGCTGCTGATGGAAGGAATGAAGTCCACGTTAATGAACTGAAGCATCTCCTGGTAAGGTGTCAGAGCTGGCAGTAACGATTTCTGTCGTTGTGAAAAGCAGAGGGCTGGCTCATCCAAGTGCTTGCTGATTGATGTGTGAGAGCATCTGCCTTCTCCAACTGAACAATAAGAAAGCTGGATATGCTGAATCATTACAGCTTATGCAGAAGTTGTGAATGTGCTCTCAAATGTTTCCTTTAGTGATAAGCTGTGTTTTGGCACTGTGATGGTCCTGTCTCTGATCTGGAGCACTGCATCTCTTGCAAGGCTTGTGTGCCTGTTTCCATGAACCTTCCTTTCTTTCACTCTTCAGAAGAAGCACAGGGTGCTTTTGGGGGAATCATGCAGGAGGCTGTTAGAAAGCCAGCTGTGATTTTCCTCACATGAAGGGATGCAATGGGAATGGACTGTCATTGCCACCAAGCAGAAGTGAGCTGCTTATGTCGTGAAAGATACAGCCTTGATTATTGATTATGAGCAGTTGCAGTGCGATAGGGAACGTAACGTAAATATTTGTTTGGGAGTTCAGGGAAGAGCCACGAGAAGTGAAATTTCAGTTTCTGTTTTGGCTGTCAAAATGGCGGAGCTTTACTGGAGTGAAAGGTGTGGGCTTTGTGTAGGCAGGCCCCAGGTTTATTTCTGTAAGGCCCCCTCTCAGTTTGGTCTTTGCTTGCTGCTTGCTGTGCCTACCTGCCTGCTCCCTGTGCTTGCTGCATCTGATACCAGTGGTTGTGGCCAGGCTCCCCAGGGCTGTGGGCCTGGTCCTGAGCTGCTGCAGCTTAAAGACCATCTGCGTTTGGGTTGTCCTTCCTGGAGCATCAGGTTGGACTTGATAATCCTTGTGAATCCCTTACAATTTGGGATGTTCTGTGATTCCATGATCTTGGTGGTTTGCCTGAAAAATACCAGGTGATTTTTTTTCCGTCATTTTTTCCTGGCATTTAAACTTGTAGTTTCACTTCTAAATGTGAGTGGAGTTGGATAAGGGGAGGGTAAGTTGCTTCTTTATTTTCTGTTCTCCCAGGTGGGTCTGTGTATTTCGTGCCCAAGTTGTGGTAGCTCTGTAACTGGGAATGTTCCTAATGGTCATAAAAAGACTCTGCTGCCAGCACAGAATTTGGCCACAGGACTGCCTGCTGGATTAAGTTCTGTAGATTGATTATCTGCTATTTGAGATGGTATGTTCTGTTTATTTTTTCCAAGACGTCAGGTTTTGAGGTCACTGAGATGTACGGATTAATCGATCACTTGCAGCTTGTTTGAGCTTGAAGCAGTTGAATCTTTCCACACAGCGCTGTTAAATAAAACCTTATAATGGCTTTGGGATTGTAGCTCTGCTCTAGGCTGTGCCCCTGGTGTGAATGTCTGTGCTGCAGGTGGCATCCGTCCTGTCCTCCCACTGTGCTCCTCATTGGCAGCAGGTATCACCCTCAGCTTTCTACCTCACACAGCAGTTTCTGTCTGAGCAGAGATTTGGTCACTTTCCAGTTTCTGTGTGGCACCCCCTGTGTTGTTAGTTCTCTTTTTCTGTGTTGGTGTCCTGTCTAGTCTTCAGCTTGCCCCAGGATGCCAGGCCAGCTGAAAAGAATTTTCAACTTATATCCATCCTGATATTTTTATGTACTGTCCTTTGTCTTGATGAGGAACACCCTGGAGTCTTCTGAAGAAATCACCATTTCAGACGTGCGTATCATTCACCTGTATAGCCAATTACTCCTCTCAAGGCTCTTGTTCTCTAATGCGTTCAGTTCAGGATCAGTCCCTGTCCTTTGTCCTCCCTGCTTTGCTGTCCTGTATGGATTTACCTGAGGTTTTTCTTCAGGCTGCTTTCCTTTCAGTGCTGACAATCACGAGGAGCTCTTAGTTGTATGCTGCTGTGTTCGTTTTCCTCGGTTCATTTTCCTTCCTGATGTATAGCAGGTGCTGGTGGTAGCAGAGCCCCTGTTCTCTGTGAGTGACTTGTGCTGAGCCAGTGTTTAATTGAGCTCTGATCTGCAGGATTAAACATAGCTACTTGTGTGGAATTGTGGTTTGCACTGCTTTGAATTTAGTCCTGCTGGCCAGAGATGGACAAGGTAGGCATGTTCAGATACTAAGAAATGTGTTGGCGTTTGATACTCTCAGTGGACTTTATTTTTTAAGCGAGCATTGGGAACCAGTGAAGTTTAGCCGAGGAGCCTTAGTGGTGTGGTTGTATCAGGTGTGCCTGATTTCATGATGATAGGTGGCCTTTTAGTAGAGTTCAGGCTCTGACCCCTCAAAGCAGTGAATGGAATGAGTTCTGGGTGATACCAAGGCTAATACAGTAAGGTTTTGATGAAGCTGTCCCAGAAGAGTTACCTGTCCTTAGCAGCCTGGCTGGTGTGTGATATACATTACTGAGACACTCCTTCCTCTGCGTTTGATGAAGCAGATGCTGTTACATAAGATCCAGTGCCTTAATGCCCTTAGCTTTGGAACTCTCCCAGAGTAGAGAACAGTTTCTCTGGTTTTTCATTTTGCTGAGCACTGAAAGCATCAGAGAGGACTTGCTGGCATCTTGCTGGCACCCCCACCAGCTCCCTCAGCACCCCAGGATGGAGCCCCTCCGGTCCCATGGGCTTGTGACAGTCTAGATGGAGGAGGAGCTCTCTGATGTCTCCACCTGAATCACTGGGGTGTGTTCTGGGTAGCATCCCAGACTTCAGATTGGGGCATACAGTGCCCTGATGATAACTGATCTGCCTTTTACAGGCAGGTGTAAAGAAGGCATTGAGGACCTCAGCCTTCTGCTTATCCTCAGTAGTCACATTCCCCGCTGCATCAAGAGAAGGGTGGAAATTCTCCTTGGTTCTTCTCTTACCACTGATATGTTTATAAAAGGATTTCTTGTTTCTTACTGCGGTGGCCAGTTGAGTTCAAGTTGGGCTTTTGCCTTCCTAACTTCCTCAAGTTCCCTGTAGTCCCTGCAATCTCCCCAAGTAGCCTGTCCTTCAGTTTGTGACCTTACTGCCCTTCTTGTCTCCCTAGAGCCCATCTGACAGGAAAACATTATTTGAAGACTCATTTCAACAGGTATAGCATAAAACATACTAATAGTGGGCATGAGAAGTTGAATTGAAGAAATCTGTTATCTGTGCATCATTCTTAATGCCCTGCCACCTTAATAATGTTATTTGAATAGAGACTAACAAAAACTAACAGCATACAGCCATGTTGTATATCTAAAGCTCATGCAAAAATGTGAAATTTTGTCTCCAAGTGTCACTGTGTCCATGAAACAAATATAAATATATATATATTTTTTTCCTCAAAGATGAGAACTAGTTTGGAAATGTCATAAAAATACTGCTTAGAAATAATTTTGAACACCATTTAGTTTTAAAGCATTGTAACTTGGTACTAATTTTACAAGAGCGAGCTTCCAGGGTTGTTGTGCACCATTTGTTCCAATAACAGTGGTGATTTTTTTTTTTCCTCACAGTTAAAAGCAGGAATTGGGGGCTGAGGAGTAGAAGGGATAAAAAGTCAGTTAAAACTTCTGCTGCTATAACAATAAATAATAATTTTTTAAAAATCTGAAAACTTAGGCTGGTTTGTGTGTCTGGAGAGGTAAAACGTGTTTCGCTCAACAACAATGAAGCGATTTTTAAAAGGCTTGGGAGATGAATGCATTTTTAAAAAGCAGAAAGATGAAAGATGAAAAGTAGTGAATCTGTGGTGATGGATCTTGGGAGTGTTATCGCAAGCAAGGAAGAAAGGGTGAAAGAGCTTTTGAGATGTTTGCGAGTTGAAATAGGAGTTCTGGATCAGCTTTGAAAAAGCAGCAGTTCTGTGCTGGGCAACGTGCTGCTGGAAGGTGCAGTAAGTGAACGTTTCGTTAGGAAACTTCAGGGGTTGGTGTTTGAGTAAAGATGCAGGAAATTGAGACCTGAAAGGGAAAAAAAGATCCAAGGCTCGATTCTTGAGATGAAAGAACCTCAAGTAGGTGTGCATTTTTTTCTTTATTAGAAGAATACACCATTGGTCATCCTGGGACTCGCTGGGTTTTAGAAAGCAAACAAATACAACAGCGAGAGAAAGGCAAGCTACAGGAAAGAAATTTACACTAATTGGTCTTTAGTCAAGGGGCAAGGAACTTGTGAATAAATTCTGAGAAGTACCACGTGTAACAAAATTTACCTTAAGAACAGTGTCAGCCCATTAACGTTCTGTGCAGTCTGAGAGTGAGGGAGTGCTGCTAACCTGTTATGAACATAGTTACCTCTGTGCATTTGTCTGTGTAGCACAGGTGAGTTGCGCACTTGCTCAGCACTATCATTTGCACATTTCAAAGCTGTGTTTTGGTTTTTTTAAATAACATGTGAATACTTGAAGGACTTTTGGTGCAGAAGAGTGTTGTATTTATTCTCTGTACAGTCGTTTTGATGCATGTGTTACTGTAATGGATCGAAAGAGGGCACAGAGCCTTCTGAATACCAGTACTAAGCTGCTTGTCAGTGGCCTGGAAGAGAACTTGTAGACATTACAGATTACTTTTTCCCCCTCCTCACCTTTTCTTCAAAGTGTGCAGCGTTGCCAGACAGCATCCAGGTGACAGTTTGTGTGAGCTTTCCAAGTACCAAAAGTTTGAGTAAGCTTCCGAGTAGGACCAGCAGTCCTACCAGGAGAAGCTTACACAGGAAGAAGGGAACTAGAAAGCTCAGAACTTGTCAAAAACAGCTTTTGCATTTCACTCCAAGTGTTAGTTTCAAGTTTCTCCACTCTGCTGGCTGCATAGGCTTTTATTGATTTACACTTAGTATTTTGAGGGGTTTCTTTTTGGCTAGTTTGGCTGTTTGGTTTTTTTTTTTTCTTAACTTCTAGTTTATTGCCTCAGAAAAAAAAGCAATGAGGAAACTTAGGGCTGTAGCAAGAACTTTTCTGGGAGCTATCTCTAGAGAAAATACAAACTGTGTCTCAATTACAGTATCTGCACTGATGCAGAAGTCTTCTAATCTAGAGTCCATGAAAGCTTTGCCCCTTTTGAGTAAACAGGGAAGGACGTGAGCGTTTCAGAGAACAGCCTTCAGACCTCTAAGCAGTGTGCACTGAGCTCTGAATGCAGAGGTCAGCAGCTGGACCTGCTTACCAGCACTGCTGAAGGAAATGACTGTAAGTGTGCAGTACAGCAATCACAGCTGGCAGGGAGGATACC
Organism: Tetrao urogallus; assembly: GCF_951394365.1. Classification (NCBI taxonomy): domain Eukaryota; kingdom Metazoa; phylum Chordata; class Aves; order Galliformes; family Phasianidae; genus Tetrao; species Tetrao urogallus. Next base: position 465,733 of record NC_136823.1, on the reverse strand, counting down.
ATTTTATTAACCACCAAAAAAGCAGATGATGCGAGTTCCCAGGGAGCTTTGCAGTGATATTGAATCATTTTCTCTTCTGCCTGTTAGGTGTTCGTTTTTCTCGTTCCCGCTGTTTCAGAAAATCTGCAGAATTACTTTGTTTGGAAAGACCTTGAGAGCTGGTCTCGTGAGGCCCCTCTGCTCAAGCCGAGTCAGTTAGAGTAGCTGTCTTTCATCGGAAAGGAAGAAGTAATTTTATTTTGCCACCCATCAGCTCTCCTGAGGCTTTGTATTGTATGTTGGAGAGATCAAATTGAGAAGCACCATTGCACAGCACTGAATACATCACGGTGGTGTTTTCAGTGTTGATTTTCTATGTTTGTAGTTCAGGGCATTTACATTTTATGTTGGGGAAATGTTCATTAAGTGGTGGTTCCACACCAGTTATCAACAAAGCACCACCACACTGTGCTGTCACTGCCCCTCCTCAAAGGAAGAGGGGGGAGAGAAAATGTGGTTGGAAAATAAACGAACAAAATGTTCATAGGTTGAGATAAGGACAATTTAAAGGAAAAGGAGGAAAAAGAAAAACATCTGGCAAAGGCCATGCAAGGAGAGAAAACAGTTATCCTCTGCTCATCATAGAGTGGCCTGGGTTGGAAGGGACCTCAGAGTCCATCTGGTTCCAGTGCACTGCTGCCAGCAGGGTTGCCAGCCGCTGGAGCAGACAGCAGCAGATCAGCTTGCCCAGGGTGCCATCCAGCCTGGCCTTGGACACCCCCAGCAATGGGAAACCCACAGCTTCTCTCAGCAGTAAGCAGTGTTTGGCCCCCCTTGGAAAGCAGGGCCTCAGTACATGCTGTGGCCCTTGCCCAGCTGCTCGTGCTGTGTGTGGCATCATCTGGTATGCGATATCCCTTCGATCCGTGTAGATCAGTGCCCTGCTGATGGCCCTTCCCCCTCCTCTTGCCCACGCCCAGCCTCCTGGCTCAGGGGCTGCAGAGTTGATGCTGTGCCAGCTCTGCTGGCAGGAGCCAAAACGTGGCTGTGAAACCAGTGCTGCTCTAGCAGCAAGTGCAAAGCACAGCACCATGTGGCTGCCGTGGGGACAGCAGCCTTGTCCCTGCCTGCCCCAGCACAGCACCCTGCGTGTAGCATCACTGCTGTGTAGGAGCACGTATCAACATAGACCTTGCAGTGTTGCACCTGTTTGTCTGGCTGTTAAACCATACAGAGAGAACAGAGACCCGAGCAGTGTTTGTTGAATGAAGGTTCTTCTTATTTTGAAGTTTCTAATGAGAAAATTCCTCTTTCTCAGGAATGTATTATTTTGTTAACATAGGAGCTTGGGATGTGTTGATCTATGTTTGCAAGATAGTCCCGTAAATATACTGGAGTTGAAGATAATTCATGAAGCATTCTGAGTCTTTTTCTTCTTATCTGCTGTTACTTGACAAGGCGGCAGGCAATGAAACATACAACAACGTCAGTATTTGGAAGGTTTTTGCATTCCATGGGCATTCCGCTTACAGGTGGTGGTCATTTGTCAGCCCAGTGAGAGATGAATTGAAGGATACTGCTGTACCTAGTGCACAGTTTGCTTATGCACATCAGTGAGGTGAAGTCTGTAAATCTTACAAAACCACAGTTAGTGGGTGACGTTTCCTTAACTTGATTCTTGAGCTCTAAAGAGTTAGAAGTCCTTACATTCTTCATATTCTTCATACCCATCTCTTCTCCTGCGTGCACAGTCTGGACCTGGCTATTTATGATTACGTTTTCTTCCTTGCAGGGAGGATGATATTGAAGAATGTGGCTTGGAAATATTTTTCTCAGTTGATAAAGAAATTCTAGGTGAAATCAAAAGCCGTGATTTGAAGCCGAATGGTGGCAGCATTCTCGTGACAGCAGAGAACAAAGAAGAATCTATTAGGTAAGAGTAAATGAAGATTTTAAAATATTCTCATCTCTCCCATTTCTTTGCAATCAAGAAAATACTGTCACACTATGTAATATAAAGCATTATTGCAGTTCTGTCTGTGAATAATTACTGATGTTGGAAAAATGTGGCAATTGTTCAGATTCCATATTTGAAAGGAAAATATTGATGGGAATATTTAAAAAATATATATATTACTTTTTCCAAAATATTCAGTTTAGTAGAAGCCCCACTTGTTTGGTTTTTTTTTTCCCCAGAGGTAATTAAGTTGAGCAGAACATCGTGACAACAAATGTGAACGTCAGGTACTTCACCATTGCACACAAACATGTGTTTATTGTTCACATTTTGGCTTTGTAGGCTGCTGATCTTCTATCCAGCCATTTATGCTGTTGTTTGTTTTTAACCAAAGAACATTTTTGGATGCTGTTGTGGTAAACTTGAGTTGTTAAAAAGGCATGGTTTTGATACTGGTTTCCATGTAAGCTGCCCTTACAGTGCTGTTGTGTCCTGGCATTTGTAACAAGGCAGCACTGTGAGCAATGTAATGTGTTGTGCTGTCGTAAATGAGGAGTGATGATATAGCAGAACCAGGATGTTTTAAAGCAAGGAAAGGAGCCTGCGAGTGATTACAGCAGAAAAACATGAGCGATGAGGTGCCTTGTCTCAAAAGATCCCCTTCTTGTCTTGAAATATCCCAGCGAGCAGCAGTATACAAGCTCTGCTTTAAGGTGTGAACTGCATCATCATCTTATAGAGTATTTGCTCAAACAAAAAGAAACAAATAAGAAACCCCTGCACACGTGGCAGGCATGAGGTAAATTGAATCAGTAGAATTTTCCTCTTAGGATATGTTCTGTGAAGTCTTTTTTGTGGGAAAGGTTTGAGGGATGAGGGAGGAGGAATTGCTTTTGTCATGAGTCATCCGAAAACATTGTGCAGAAGTTGTAACACTTGCAGAAGGAACATATTGGCATTTTGCAGTTGTGCAGAATGCTAATTGGGATGGAGAACAAGGAGTATCTGCAGGAGACTGTTCTCTTGTAGTTTTGAGGAGCCCAGGGAGAGCTCAGATTGCAGCCTAAGTAATATTCTTTTCCATGCTCTGGTGCTGTGTTACGTTCCCCAGAATTTCATCTCTCCTTTAGATTCCAGTTTTCCTGACAGGTTAGGCTTGAATTCAGCATAATATCTGCTTCTCCCTGGTTTCGGGTTCTTCGAGTCTCCTGCCTGCTTTTCACCTTCTTATTAATGTAGAGTGGAGTTTCTACCACAGAGCAAAGTTTCAGGATTAACAGAATCAACTATTGAACTTTCCAAACGGACGGAGTTGTTTCTTGGTAAGCTAGCAGTCCTGCTTATCTTCACCAGTACCACCTGACCTGGATTTTACCTTGTCGTGGATAATGACTGAGATTTCTGGGGACAACATCAGATGAATGTAGCTCTGCCTTTTTTTTTTCCTTCTCCAAATACCTCGGGACTGCTGTGCTCTCATTAATACCATCAGTGAGTAGATGCTGCCTCCTGTTGGAGCTTAAGATGCTTTCCATAGCAGAGTGGTTGGAAATGTAGGGTTTTCACTTAAAACTGTTTGCACAGAGTGAAGGTCGGGTTATCTAGCCATAGTTATTACATTCTCCTTTCTTTTATAAAACTTGTTGTCATCCATACACTCTACTCTGTTGTCATCTGGCCTTCTACTCTGCTCTTGTGAGGCCCCATCTGGAGGCTGCGTCCAGGTCTGGAGCCCCCAGTACGAGAAAGACAGGTAGCTGTTGGAGAGGGGCCAGAGGAGCCACAGAGATGAGCAGGGGATGGGAGCAGCTCCCCTACGAGGACAGGCTGAGGGAGCTGGGCTTGTTCAGCATGGAGAAGGGAAGGCTGCAGGGTGACCTCACTGCAGCCTGCAGTGCCTAAAGGGAGCCTACAAACAGGAGGGGAGTCAACTCTTGGAAAGGGTCGATAACAGCAGGACAAGGGGAAATGGTTTGAAGCTGAGGGAGGGAAGATTTAGGTTGGATGTCAGGGGGAAATTTTTCACAGAGAGAGTGGTGAGGTGCTGGAACAGCTGCCCAGAGAGGCTGCGGATGCCCTGTCCATCCCTGGAGGTGTTCAAGGCCAGGTTGTTGGGGAACTGGGCAGCCTGGGCTGGTATGAAATGGGAAGGTTGGCGGCCCTGCGTGTGAGGGGGGGTTGGAGATTCGTGATCCTTCCTTCCAGCCCTGGCCGTTCTGTGATTCTTGTGTGAAGGGCAAACCGAATCCAAGTCCGTCAAGAGCACAAAGCAATGGAACGCAGCACAAGCCATTTATTGCCTGCGTAGATGATCTTCTCGGGGCATCTCCATTTCAGAGCTGGATAGAGAGCGTGGAGAGAAAGGAAAGGGAGGGGAGAAGAGGGGAATGGAGGGGAAGGAAGGAAGAAAGGAAAGGAAAGGGAACTGTGAAGGGGAAGGGAAGGGAAGAGAAAGAAGGAAAAGGGGGAGGAAGGAGAAGAAAGGGAAAAGGGAAGGGGAAGGGAAAGAAAAGAGAAAAGCAAAGGAGAAGCAGAAAAGTTGCACGGCTCCGGCGCCACCCGAGAGAAATGCAGTAGCCGCCCCCCCACCCTCAGGCCCGGGCCGCCCTTAGCAACGTGACGCCGCAGGCGGTTGCCAGGGCCGGGGCAGGAAGTGCTTCCTGCCGCCGGAGAGCACTTTCGGGGCGGCGCGGCGCGAGGACGGTGAGCGGGGCCGGGAGGAGCGGCTCCGTGCCGGGAACGGGGTCGGGCCTCGGCGCGGGGGCATTGAGGGGCTGTCGGGGGAGGAGCTCGCGGCGGCTCCGCCGGCAGCCAGGGGCGGGTCCCGGCTCGCGGCTTTGAGGGCCGCACGGCCTCGCGAGGGCTGTGGGTGCCGGAGCGCAGCCTGGGGCGAGCGGGGCGGCTCCCGGGCGACGGCAGCGCCGCGCTCCGTCGTGCGATGGGAGCCGTCGCGCTGCGATCCGGTGCCGTCGCTCTTCCTGCGGACGTGGCGGGGAAGCTGGCGTCTCGCTCGCTCTCGTTGAACGTCGTTTGCGCGGTGGCGGGCCTTGGAGATGGCGGCGGGGAGGCGCGGGGCTCCGTCCGGATGGCGAGTTTGGCTTTTGGCCTCGCTCGGTGGAGTTTTGCTTACGGCCCGGAGTGCGCCGGCAGAAGGCTGCGGATGGCGGGGCCTGATGGTGCGGCAAGGATGGTGACGGCCTCGTGTGGCTGTGGAGTCAGCCGGCCGGAAAAGCCTGGATGGAGCCTGAGCCCCCCTTCCCCGGCTTCTGCGGTGCGGCTCTGCGGCCCCCTGGCGTTGCAAGCTTTGGTCCTTGCGAGGCTAAAGCGCAGCCAGCTGGTTTGCCTTAGGCTTAAGCTGTGAAGGGAGTGGGTTTTGTTCAAAAATACAGCAGTTAGCGTGGTTTGATTAAGCTTGTTTTGGAGATAGAGGGGAGGGGAGACAGTAACTAACTGCTCTCTAAAAAGGATAGTTGCGTTGGCACGTTTCTTCTTCAGTAAGGGGCTCTCCCAGTACGTAGTTGCTGACAGTTGGGAGTGGAGGGCCTCACAGCACAGGTAGCGTGCTGTCAGCTTCAGAACGTGACCCTGCTGGTGGCTTCTCTAGGGGCAGTCACTCACAGTCTGTGCCACCAGCAGACAAATGGAGCTGCCTGCGTGCTGAGCAGAGATTCCAGCATCGTAGTTCTATGACCTTATCAGCCAAAGGAGGCTTTTCACATTGCCACAGTTTGTACTCTGCCTTTTAAAATAATTTTAAAGTGACAGTTGATTTACATTGCTCTGTTCACCGAAAAACCTTTATGCTAGTGCTCAACTTCTTTTTTTCAGAATTGTCACTCCTCTGAGTAAATTAAGCTTTCGAGTCTGGAGCCATCAAATGTTGAAGTCTGATGTCCTCCTGGGAAGTGCTGCCCTGGATATTCATGAGACTTTGAAATGAAGCAGTGTGAAGCGTAAGTACAAGTTTGAGTGCAGCGTGTAACTCTGTGGTGGGCATTGAGTGTTCCTTTTGTTGCTACAGATTGCATTTATTTCTGAGCGTCCTCACAATCTTTTGTTATCATCTTTATTTTCTTCCAAGCTGTCACAGTGTCGTTGGAAGCCTGATGTTTTTCACTTTGCTTTTATGTGCATGAGTGAAAGTGTAATGAAAGAGTGGTTCCTTCTACGTAGCCTAAAAACTGATACGTTTCTGGTGCTGGGTGAGAAAATGAGTGACTGCAGTTGATGTTTTAAGTAGTGTTACAGAGGTGTACGTTGTAACGTGTCTTAGAACCAGTGAGCTTCTAGGCAGCATGTGCACCTGTGGAGCTTCCAAGTGGAGCATCACAGCCCTGATCAAATTTGTGCTGCTACAGCACACTGCACTGATGTGCTCTCACACCTGTTCTGACTTTTGCTTCCTGACTGTCAGATGTGGGCACTCCCAAGTGCAGCACGTTAGTAGCAATGCAGTGCGCTTTTCTCCTGGCAGTCACTGTCCTGTTGTGATTGTAGCTGACAATTATAACTCCTCTGCTCTGTGTAACGATGGGTGTCATGCTGTGTGTTACTGGATGTTGATTCAGGCAGGCCTGTTTACCATTGCATTTCAACAAAACACTGGGATGTACCCAAAAAGTACCTCTGACTTCGGGATGTGATACAGAATCTTCACATTCAAAATGCAGAACTACATGTCACTAGATAAACATGCAATGTTTTGCTCCCAGGATAGACTTGGAGCTGTTCTGAATGAAGAATGAGGTGAATTACACCTTCTGTCTGTAGCTCATCAAGGACAGGTGTATTAATTGCTGAAGAAGTGTGGGCAGGAACCAGAGACTGCATTTCTCCTATAAAGAGACACCTTCCTTTAGGCAGCAAAGAGCCTGTGCTCTGGTTCTCCCTGCTTTGTAGAAGTAATAAGTTTGCTGACACCTGGGAGTGATTGGCTGTACCATGAGGTGTAAGCAATTGTGCAGAGTGCAAGCAGAAGTGGTGTATTTTTTCTTGATTACTGTGACCTCTTTCATTATACATGAAGGTAAACCCTGACTTTCTTCTTGTACTTTTCAGTTGATCAGGTAGTGGTAACACTGCATCTTCCTGGTGACAGAGAGCCAGCAGAAGTGGTGGATTTGTCTGTCCGTGCAGACGGGATGCAGGTAGATGCTAAGCTCCTGACCAGTGGTGATGCCTCAAGTACAGGGAGTGACTTTCAGCTTAAATGTACTACATGATATCTGGTATACAGAGATTTTTTTTACTGAATGCTTGAACGCAGCGTTGTAGTGATGGTAATGAGTGGTTTATTTGACTTGGTGTTTGTAGAGACCAGAGCTTTTGTGTGCTTTTATTTGAGGTGGATTTGTAATCAGCAGCGATTATCAGCATTTCTGTAAGGTAAATAAGATCAGCACCTGAGTTTTCTGAACTTTGCTTACTTTGTCTGGCAATTACAAGCTACCCTTGTGCCTTACTATAACGAAAGCCTTTAGCTTCCCTCAATTTTCATAAGCCCACAAGAAAAAAGAAGTATAGAATGGACAAATGTAGTCTCACAATAATAAGCATTCTGGCTAGGAAACAGCTTTGTATTGAATGTTTGTTAGGCGTCTCAATGAAATGCTTACACAGATTTTTGCTGGAGAGGGAGATCCACTCTTTTTTCTGTTTAATTGGTCTCTGATAATCTTTAATCAAAAGTCAAGGACAGTCTTTAACCGAAAGCCTTCAGTAAGTGTAAAATGTGTAAGGACATTAAAAAGAAAGTAAGGCGTTCCAGTTCCTTTGGTTGAGACAGACAGAGGCGCACTTCTGAGCGTGACACAGTCTGCAGACTAGAACTGGATGGGAGGTGATTTCTCCCGGATCCAACAGGCTCTCTGTGCTGGAAAGCAGCTGGATGATGAGTTGGCTTGTGCCAGAGAGGCGTTTTTGTTTTTTGTAGGACTAAATGAAGTCAGTTTCTGGTCGCATCCAAACACATAATGTGTTTAAAAGATCGATGGCATGCTCTGATGGAGTGTGATTTTGTTGTTTGTTTTGCTTTTTCTAAAGAAAGCCCAAATACTGTGAGGCTTGTAGAGCAGGGCTGAGGTGAAAGTAAGAGATTTCCCTCAGGTGCTTGGAAGAAGTGAAAGAACAATGGGAAACCATTGCCTTAAATTAACCTACTTAGAAAAAAATGCTGGTAAGTAGGAGAAGTCATGCAGACAGTGGGACTGAATACAGTTTTGCGCTCCAGGGTGCAGGGCAGCTGTTGGAAAGCAGTTCAGCAGAGGGTTCCACGACGACGAGGTGTCTGGAGCAGGTGAGAAAAGAGAGAGACCTTGAAAAGGTGCAGTGTAACGTGCTGCAGTGCTGCACAGTGTAAGGGCTCTGACTGGCCGTGCGTTGTTGCCTGAGCAGCCTTTGGAGTGAAGTCTCTGTTTCTGGAAGTAGAATAACTCCCTTGAACAGCAGGTCACGGTGAGAGCTTACATCCCACTTTGTGGCTTACAGCTGCTGTTAGTTCCCGCCAGCTGGGAGCTGATAACTGATTTCCTTGTTGATGGCAGTCGTTCAGTTCAGTGGGATGAAGTATTTGTGCTACGGACGTGAGCGTTTCAGTGCAGCGCGTTGCGAGTGCTGGCACAACAGGCAAATACTTGCAAGGTAGCTGAATGAGCAGTTGAGAAATGTTTGCAAATCTAATTGCTATATTAGATGGATAATATTCATCTGAATTGCTCTAATGCTTTCTGGAGAGCAGCCAAATTTGGACCCGCTCCAATGCCTTTCTGCTACACTGTGCACAGAGAAAGGGAATGGACCAGGTCAGAGAGAGCAGTTCTCAAGCAAACAGCTGCAGGGATTTGCTACCAGCCGGGGAGAGGATGTTGTCCTGCCTGCTCTGCCTGCCCTCAGAACAGAGTCGAGAATACGAAAAGTGAGCTCCACTGGGAAAATGACTGCTTGGTGCTGCTGAGAGACAGAAGAGTCACTGAACGGCGTGCCTTTGGCAGTGTTTGTCCAGTTGGATAAGGTAGTGTTACATCTTCCATAAGGTGAAAATGTCACTGCTTTTGCACTTGGTGGCAGCAGTGCTTTAAGAAAACGCACACCCATACATAGGTGTGAAATGGGTGCAGCCTTAAAAGAAGCCGGTAAGTGGGCAGCATGAAAGCCTTGGCATTTGAGAGAAGTCTGGGCTTTAAAGACTTCTGGTTTTTGTGCTTGGAAGTGATTCTGAATGCTGCTCAGAGTGCTGCTGTCCTTTTGTTTCTGGTAGTTGAGGTCCTGCGCAGTGACAGCTCCAAAGCAAGAAATGGCGCTTGGTAAGACTTTTTTCCCTGGTTTTTGCACTCAACGTCTGCATTTCTGAATGAAGGACTGCATGGTTTACAAACACGATGACTGAACAATTTGTGAAGTTCTGAGCGCGTCCTTAAAAAGAATTGTACTGTTGTACATTCAAATACGGAATTGTCTTTCAAAGCAAGTTAATTGCAACTTTATTTAACATAACCAGCAGTAGGACCCTTTTTCCAGCATTCAGCCAAACTGCTCTGTACTCGCTCAACGTAATGTGAGAGCGCTGGCTTTGCATTTGGAAACTGACTATTGGCAGGTTTTTCTTTATCTGCTTTGTTTAAAATGTTGTACAACTGCGTGGGCTGTCAGCCTTGGGCATCAGAACAGGTGCTTTGGTGTGGCCGAGTCCTTCAGCACAGACAGTTGGCATGTTTTACAAGCACTCGCAGGTACGGAGCCACAGCTGGGAAGGTTGCATGGAAAGATTTAGGTTCAGTTAATCTTCACTGAGCAACTGAGTGTGCTGCTATGAGGTGCGTGTGTATCCTGCTGCCTCTGTTGTGAGGACAGCACCTGGTGTTAGGAGTGCAATGTTGATGAGACCAGTAAGGTTTTGGCTGCCACAGCAGCTGGCTTTGTAAATTTCTGCCTTAAAAGGACCAAAATAAGCATGGTGTTGCATTAGCTCTCATACATCAATCGACATTCCTAGTTCAAAAATTGTGAGCCTCTTCACATACGGCATTCTTGGATTTATAGCTCTTGTGAAAATGCTTGAGCTGAGTGCAGTTTTCAGTATCACGGGCAAATTCTGTTCTGTTTTGAGGACTCTTGACTTGACAGTCCCTGCTGTGCAGAACTATTTCAGGGAGCACAGCAGCAGCAGGCGGTTTTCTCCATGAAAGCTAGCAAGCTGCAGTTTAGAGCTGGTCTGAAAAGCACTTGTCTCACTCCAAAGTACAGAGTATTTCTCCTTCTAGAGTGTGCTGAGTGCAGCTTCCATTCTCGAGTCAAGGATACAAACAAAAAGCCCAAAATAAAAAGATTTATTTGAGATTTAGTTTCCCAGCGATAAACCAGACTGCATAAAAATAAATATAATCTTTAAAGAAGTGCCACTGGTGCACAAACAGCACGGTGCATGCCTTTTACATTTCTGTTTCACAGCACGGAGGTATCAGAACTCTGTTTGCTTTGTTGAGAAGATACCGAAAGAGAACAGTTGCAGTGTTTGAAGACTGATTTGGGATGATGTCCTGTGCAACTTGGTGGGATAGAAGTGACCATATGTAACCCGCAGTGAGCACCAAGCCACTGATGGGTTTCCAGTACTGTGAGTATGTTAAGTGTTTGTACAATGTGCAGCACGCTCAGATGAGATCTGGAATAGCTTAGTTGATCTGTAAGAAGGCAGGAGAACTCACAGCTCACTTAGCTGAGTAGTCTGGAGTCATTTTTACAGAGTGCAGCTAAGCTGCCTTTTGTGTGTGTGTGAAGTAGAAAATGTGGCTACATGTGTGCCCGACTTGAAACCACCACCTTTTGTACATTTACTTTTGTGACTTACAAATCCTGAAATGAGTTTCCAACGAGGAGAGAAATACCAAGTAAAGATTTTTCTTTTCTTCTGACATGTCTGGCCTCAGAGGAAGCGTGAATGGTTCTGCATCCGCGTCCACAGAGAACGGTGGGGCCAGTGCAGTTCACTGGCAGCTGCAAAACGTCTTCAGAACTGAGCCCTGAGGGGGCAGCAGCAGCAACAACAGCTCCTGCAACTGTTGTGCTCAGCACATCCAGCATCAAGACAAGAACAGCCAGCAAGTCCTCCAACTCTGGCATAACTACAGTCAGTCAAGGTCCTCTTCCACCTGGGTATGAGCTTAATGAATTTTTCTGCTGCCTTTTCTGTTCTCTTATTTAAGCACACCAAAATACATGTCACATCCGTCTTCTGCTGCGTAACAGAAATTGCCAAAAGCTTTTAAAGTGAGGATTTTCTAAACTGTTTGACCTAGTAGACCTTCAAGTGTGTGTGTGTGTGTGTGTGTGTGTGGTTTAATAAAGAAAGGAATTAAATTTTAAGTGGTTATGCTTGTTGTGAACTACTAAGTCAGTAAGACAACTTGCTGTCTTCAAATTAGAAAGAAGTCAAACAGTAAGAAAGTGGTATAAATAAGCAGAAGGAAAGTCACTGTTGCAGGACATAATCTGCTATGTGGCTTTAAATGTCGAAGTTCATACGTTGCACCTCCTGAGAGCAGTGTGGTCATGGTGAGGTATTCCATACCCGTGTGGAATTTGTCAGAGGATTGGTCTCTTGCCTCAAAGATATTACTTAGACTTTGTCTTTAACTTTGTCTTTAAAAAGTAGAAATGTTTCTGTTCTCTGAGTGAGGGAAAGCAAGAACTTCCTAATGTGAGTGGCCCAATAGGTGAATTATTACCTGCTTTAATATGGCTGCAGTTAAAGCAGCAGGTGGTGGAGGCTTGGATTCCCGTGCCTACAGGATAACCATGACAGCAATTCTGAAAACATCAGTTGTTGCTTTACCACTTTTATTTCATGAGAAATGGGAAATCACTGTGCACTTCCCTCCGTGTTGCGTTTGATGCAAACACAGGAGGAAGGCAGCGTCCCAAACGCTGCATGTTCAGGAAATACAACGTCAGTGCCCTGATGATGAACCACCTGTATGTAATGTGCAGAGGGTGAGGAGGCTGCAGGCCCTTTCCTCGGGTTCGGCTCCTCTGTGCCCTGTTGCTCGCCGGAGAGAAGGTCTGCCCGCTGGGCACAGGAGCGCTTCCAGCTGCTGTCCCGTGCCCTCCAGCCCCCTCCTCTTCCCATCCGGTCCCCGCAGCACAGGTGCCATTGTAGAACCTTCCTCATGTCACAGCTGTCTCCTTGGTCACTGCTGCCCCACCCGGCGCACTCGTCTCTGAGCGTGCTGGGCAGGTGGCAGCCATGTCCAGAACGAAGAGAGCGAGAGAGGAGGAGAGAGTGGTTTTAAATGGGAAGAGGGAGCTGGGGGCCCCAGAACCGAAGAGGAGGAAGGGGCCCACCATGACCATCAGGCAGAGGAGGGAGAGGAGGAAGGGAGCCTGGTTCCATCGCGCCCGGGCCAGCGCTGTGAGCGACCATGGGGAGCCCATGGAGGTGGATCCGCCTCCAGAGGAGCCCATGGAGGTGGATCCGCCTGCGGCACAGCTGGCCCGGCACCGCAGCACCGTGCCAGGCCCCGTGTTGGCGCGCTCACAGCTCCGCCATTGCTGGTCCGGGCGCTCGGCTCCTTACCCGCTGCGCGGCCCCTGCCCCCGGCATTAGCTGGGTGGCATTGCTAACATCTGCCCCTCCTCCACCTTGTTGCTCCTCTGCGGTTCTGCGGGCCCCCAATTCCATCTTTCCCCTGTAGGAGTTAGGTCCCACTTCTGGGTTTGGTTGTTGATTTCATTGTTAGCTTAGTTTTAGTGTTAAGTTTAGTTTTAGTGTTAGGCATAGGGTACTGTTAGTGGTTTAGAGTTAGGCACAGGTTACTGTTAGTAGTGTAGAGTTAGGCACAGGTTGCTGCTGCTAACTGGCAGTAAATGCTGCTCACTTGGTAAGCACTCCCCTGATTTATCCTGCAGAGAAATGAGTGCGACTACACTGAAAAGGGAGGTTTGACGTCTGCGATGAACTGAATTTCCATCTTGTGACTTTTCTGTTGCAGAACATGGAGGAGCAGAGCGTGAGTGGCTGAGAAATGGAGTTGGGACTCGGGGGAGCCATAGGTGCTGTGTCACAAACTCCAAACAAACTCTGTGTGGCCCTTGCAAGGTAGGTGTGCCTTACTGTAAGCATGCACTAAGGCAGCACTATTCAAACACAGCTGGTGGCACTGTCTGCAACAGATCTGCTTTCTGTTAAGCTTTTCCCTTGCCTGCAAGTGGAGCAGTGCTCAAGCTTGAGGAGTCTTTTCCTCGGCAGGCGGAAAAGATGGTGCAGCTGCAAGTTTTGTGTCCTTCTTTGTTGTTGGGTCAGTAGACCAAGGATATCTTCAGAACAGCTCTAACTCAGCCTGTAACACCAGTGTACATGACAGAATAACGACTCTTTTTCCCCTCTTGTAGAAAGCGGCCTCCTTGAGAGCAGGGGAGCAGCAGGCTGCCTGCTGTGTGGCTGCTGAAGGGCATTTCTCCCCAGCTGAGATCCCTGAGCCCACGCTGGCGGAGAACGTGCTGCACCACCATCTCTTCTGTGGAGCCACGTTGCAGCTTCTCTGCATTAGCTGCAATTGTGCCAGTTTCCAGGTGCCATAAGCCAGTAAGTCGTGCTCTCTGAGGCTGATAGAAAGGCACAGACAAGGGGAAGGGAGGGAACAATTTGTAGCTGTGGCCTACGTTGGTGGGCCCGGCCCAGCCGAGAGTGCCGTCGTTTGTCCTGCCCTTCCTTCCGTGTGCGCGCTGTTCCTGATGCACGCCAGGAGCCTTGGGATGCAAGCTCATCTGCTGCTGCTGCTGCTGCTGTGCTCCGTGCACTGCCAGGCAGTGTCCAAGCCCTGTGCAGGCACTGCCCTGCAGGAGATGGCTTTGGGTTCTGGTTCGTATGGGACTTTTGGGAAGGAGATAGAGGTGGAGTTTCTGGTGTGCCCTAATGCCAGGAAGGCGGTTACCAGTGCTGGCAGCCAAAGCTGCCTGGGTGGGTGGCTTGAGCTCCCAAAGCGAGCTGTCAGCCACTTGTAACCTGTGAAGGTTCCCTGACCGTTTCTGCATTGATTCCTGTAGGACTGGCACAGTCTTGGGACTCAGACTTGGGAGACAGTGAAGAAGCCCAAAGTAAGTGCTGCTCTGCTGAGGAAGGAAGCCAAGAAGGAGAGCAAAAAAAAACGGAGAAGGGCTTGACTGAGAAGTCCCACAGGACACTCGAATCAGCTGGAATGCTTCCTCGGAGGTGGCACCAAAGGCAGCAGACTGAGTCGTCTGGTTTTCACAGACAGTGCAGAGGAACTGCGGCACCTGGAAGGGAAGGGCTTGTGGGAAAGGCGTGGGCTGCAGGGCCCAGTCCCACTCACCAGGCACTCTCCACCTCCAGCTCCTCCAGCTCCAATTGGTGGTAACATTGGCCAATGGGCTGATTGCAATGAATAATATTAGATGTAACAATTGTGGGCAATGGCTGTGACAAAGAGCCAAAGAATACCAGATGACAAAAAGGCAGAAAATGGGGAAAGAGGGACAGGCAGCAAAGCGCTCGTGGATCCAGCCACGTCCTGGTGTCAGGTGCGGATCTCCAGTGTGCTGGGTCGTCGGAGGAGGTGGTGTTCAGCCGACGACGGCTCACGACGACAGTAGAAACTCACTGAGAAGTCCAAAGGGGTGGCACTCAGCCGCCTGTCAGCACTGCCCCACAGCTGTGCCGGTGCGCCCCGGGGGGCAGGAGCACAGGAGAGGCCCCTTCCATGGGGACAGAGCCCTCTCCCCGCGCCCCACCGCGCAGCCCCGAGCTGGGAGGGGCTACCGAGCCCGGCAGTCAGATGGGCAGCAGCCCATCACAGACCACACGCAGGGTGCTGCTCGCAAAGTACGCCAGGGAAGCGTACGTTGCCCGGGGCAGCACTCGAGGCAGGAGCCGATAGAAGAGCTCCTGGTCAAAGTGCTGGGCGTACAGCACTGCAGAGCCCAGCACAACAACGAGGAGCAGCTGGAGGCAGACCAGGATGAGGCAGATCGTCCTGCGGGGCAAAAGAGAAAGGGGGCCGGGAATGAGGCGTCCCCCCCCCACGGCAGCACAGCCCCACACAGTGCCGAAGGGGCCGTTTGGGAGCCCCGCCGGCTGCAGTGGGGATCCAGGCCATCAGCCCCCCGCCGGGAGCCCGGCTGCTGGCGGCTGGGCACGGGGCAACGAGGGGACACTCACTGCATCCAGAAGGCGAGCCCTCGTCTCCTCGCCCGCTCCTCCTGTAGGTGAACACGGGGCAGGGACGGTGGTCAGGCCCTGCTGCACAGCCGCGGCTCGTGCGGGACAGCGGGAGCCGGCAGCGCAGCAGCACGGCCCCGGTGCTGCAGGGAGCCCCGTCCCCGGGGAGACCCTTGTGGGTGGGGTGAGGGTGCGGTGGGCTCTGCCCCTTACCAGCTGTGCCTCCACCAGCTCCGGCAGCACAGCCCCAGGCACGGGGGCTGCCTCCAGCTCCATCTGATGCTGCTGCCTGTAGGGCACAAGGCTCGGTTGGAAGGTGCCGGCCTCTGTCACTGCGGGGGCTCCCCAGCAGTGTGTGCCCACCCCAGGGCTGGGATGGGGCTGCTCCGTCCCACCCCCACGTGCCGAACGGAACCCGAGCCCCAAGCCCAGCGGCGCTGCAGCCCCATTGCTGCCCCGGGTGCTGCAGAGACCCCGGCGTGCAGGCGTGGGCTGCAGGGCCCAGTCCCACTCACCAGGCACTCTCCACCTCCAGCTCCTCCAGCTCCTCTTGCAGGCGCTGTTTCTCCTGGCGCAGCACCTGGCAGACAAAAGCGTGAGCGCCGTGCCCGCTGCAGCCCTCCTCCAGGTCCCCAGCCTGGGGGCGGGCAGCCCCGATCCCCTCGCCCCTCCACACTACCTCAATCTCCTCGGTCTCAGCGTGCACCTGCTTTTCCAGCTGGGCGATGAGCTGCTTCTCCTGCAAGACAACAGCTGGGCCATGTGGGATGGCTGTGCTGGGACCCGTGGACCCAAGGGACCGGGACCGAGGTCCTCCTCACAGCCAGAGCCGTGAGGACGCCGAGCTCTGAGGACGAGCCCCCGCTCCACCCTACCTGCTCCAGCT